>NC_135506.1:13547323-13767323 GCF_052857255.1 Amblyomma americanum
TTTTTTTAGTAAATTAGTTTTATAACCGTATTATGTTAAAGCAACGTAATTTTGACTGCAATAATGACATGATTTTTCAAGTACAGAGCATAACATCTCAGTGCTGGCCACCTGAGCCCAACTCGCTCAATCTGGAACGAGAGTATGGCGTGGTGAGACCGCCACAAAACAAATGGTCTTATATTTTAAAACACCACTAATCTTATGAAGTGAGTTTATAAAATGAAAATTGAACGTTTCTTTTCTCAATTTATTTATTCTGTTAACTCGCTGGGAGAGAGAGTACTCCTTGAAGCCTCAAAGGACGACTCGAGCTGCCTTGTTTCGAAGCTCCTTTGCGCTAGGTGTCCTTTGGCGCGTCCGTGTGGCAGCGCGCGTTCGTCCTTAGAGTAATGGAGCATTAGTTCAAAGTACCTTTACAGTGTCCGTGTGACAGGGGTATTAAACTTTCCCATCGAAAACTCCTTTATTCCTTCCCTTACGGCGCGGTTCAGGTGTCCAAAGATGTATGAGACAGATACTGCGCCATTTCCCTTTCCCCAAAAAACCAATTATTATTATTATTAAAAAAAACTGCGTTCAGCACGGTTTTTTCATGAAGAAAATGTTCATTTGGGGAGGACTAACCTTCCCCTGGTCAAATGTCTACGTAGATTCTGCCTAACAGATGCCAAAGTCCTGTTGCCCAAATAACTAGCTCTCCCTTTTCGAATGCGTGCGACATTCTTCTTTCCATGCATTGAAGGATCGAGGCACATCAACACAAGTAAGCTGCACTTGTGTTTTCAAGAAAAGAATTTTATTCAAAGAAAAAAAAAATTACTGCAAAGGATGGGCTGATTTGCAGGAAATGCACACACAAAGATTCGTTGTAAAAATGTCCTTTCCATTGTCAGTTCTTTCGTTCTTTTTTCCTTCTTGTTCGGTAGAGAGGAATGCTACTGCCCGAGTACGCCGCACATTCCCCTCGTCACCACCGCAAAGGTCGCACCGAATGCAGAATGTAGTCTGTGGTCGCTTCGTCGGGGCGGGACTGATAAAACATGCCAAGTGCCGGCTTTGGGTGGTGGCGCCATCTGACGTTGTTGCAATAAACTACCTTCTCTTGTTTTCGCGCGCGAAAACTGAATTGGTCACTGAGAAGCTTTGTTCGTCCGTGCCGACCATCGCATTGTTATGCGCATGGTGAGGAAAGAAAAGGCTCTAGTTGGAACATGAGGATGCTTATTTCGTTAAAGAAACAAAGTAAATCGAGACTGCCAGGAATAACGCTTGACCTCGACTTTTGCAGACTGAATAAATATGATTTGTTGGGCTTTTACTTAGACTCTGACAGTGTTTCCATTTACTTTTCAATTTCGAGCCGGTTAGTGCAAGCATGTGTGGAAGTCGCTCTTGAAATGATAGCGCACTCACATTTTCGTAACTTCATTGCTTGTTTTGAACTTAAACCTCAAAACGTGTTGAGGCAAAAGGGGGAAATAGTTTTCTGCCAAGTTGAATAGAATTGGTGTGAAATGCCGGGTATTTTCAGTTTAATTTCATGCTTCATTACATGCGTTTTTCTGTTGTGCACAAAACGCGAAGCACTATTCATGTCCCTGACAGTCATCCTTACATATCCCTAACGTCGATGTTAGGCCTAACGCTGTCAGCATTGCTGCAACAAAATCAACGAAAGCAACAAACCAAAAGCTTATGCTTAATTTTATGTAGTATGCTTTTAGAGAACATAAACGAAATGTTAAATTTCCCGCTGAGGCATACTCTACAGTGACCTGTCTAGGAGCCTGGGTCCATACCATAAATTTTTTTCGCGCGCCTGTGAGAGTCTGCCGGTCATTGACCGTTCCTTAGTCCCCCACCTAAATAAAATGAATCAGAAACATTCCCTTGTCCTCCTGGGTTTCGGTGACGGTTTGCTTCCTTCTTATACCTATCGCTGAAAGTTTGTTTAGAAATAGTGCGAATTCGGACAACCCATCCAAATGGAACGCGAACTGTTTCTTCCTAGGAAAAATTCAGCTGAAGCTGCGTTAGTTGTTTCGCGACCCCCATCTGTATCATAGACTTTCCAAATCTAAAGAATCCAGTTTTCGTGTCTTTTTTTCTTTTTTTTTAAATAAAGAACTCGAGCTTTCGATTGCGGCGCTATAGGAAGTGTACTCCCAGTGACTTGCTACGTCCCACTCTTTTTGTGTTGTTGTGAGGCAATGGAATGCCAGGCGCCTGCTCCGCTTTCTCTCTCTCTTTTTTTCCCGCCTTTTCTTCTCTTTGTTGACCTCGTTGTCAGCTGGCGTGCCTTACTGTCTGTCCCGTATCTTGAGCCACCCCCCCTTGCAAGAGACTCGCGTGCTGCTGCCCAAGTGGAACGGGCTCTCCGCCTCCTCGCGGCGTCGTTCGAAAGCGTCTTTTCTGACGCCGCCGCATTCCGAGCGTGCCTGGCCGCTGACTTGGTCTTCTCCCGCAGCGCCTTTTTTCTCGCAGCCGCGTGCGCGCGCTTTTCTCTGCGTTTATTATTTCCCCGTGATCTGTTCTTTTCTACGCATAGCTCTGGGCGACCTAGCTGGTGACGCGATGGGCGAGCAGCCGGAAAGGCCCGGGAAAGGCGATCACAATAGGGAACGGCCCTTGCAGGCGCGGACTCGAGCGCTTGTTTACTGCATGCGCTAATACTGTATGGAGTCCGTAATCTGAACACTAGTCTGAGCGAGACGCGCTGCTAGTTGGTGCAACATTGCCGTGAATGAGTGCATCAGTATCCCAAGCAGCAGAGAGCATCGGCTCAATGTCGCATGTGTATTGGAAAAGACCGGTCCTACGAAGGACCACAGTTAAATTTGGCAACGTATTCCCAACGTTGGGCTGATCCCCTGTGCTGCTAGGGTAGCTCCAAGTATGTGCGCTCAGCGTTTGTCGGTCATTCTCAAAGACTCGGGCGCTAGTAGGAATGGCGCAGTAACGGGCTTTCTTTTTCCTTTCTTTTATGAGGAAAAATAGGGGGCGGAAAGACCGAAAGCTGCTCAGTTTTGTTGACAACACACTATTTTAGATCCCGAAAGCCTGGTATATAGAATGTGTGTGCCTTAGAAACATAGCTTTAGTCAACAGTTCACACCCGTCCTGTTAGCGCCTGGTCATTGGGCCCAAAAGCTCTCATACACTTCTCAATTAACATGGTGAGAGCTTCATGCATTTTATCTCGCACTTGTTTGTCGAGCTGAATCCACTGCTAGTGTAATCTTGTTTTGTTGCATTTTCCCATGCATCGAAAAGGTGCCAGGATCGAAAGCGCATATATGGTACGAGCAACACATCCTTACCCGAGTTGCGACTCGGGGTTTCGGCAGTCGAACGCCATTCGCCCCACTCTCCCGCAAGGCCTTTCGCACGGCACCCTCAGAAACCGTGACCTCCGCTCCCGAGGACAACACATCCAATTCACGACTTCCAGCCGACTATGGGTGGCCCTCGTGATAAGGGGCGCGGAGGGTGGCAGCCACCGCGGAGGGCCTACCGGGCACCCCGTGAAAGGAAACACCCCCCACACCTCTGCCAGTCAGAGTTCACGTGCCCCTCCATTCCAGCGCTTGCATCTTACACAGCCCCCCGCGGCTTATCTTGCTCTGCGTCACGGGGGAGTGGGAGGGGGGGGGGGGGGGGGGGCGCTCGCTGGAATGTAAACACGGCTGCTGCATGCCGCCGTTCGGATAGCCGTTTCTTGCAAGCAGGGCCCCGCGGAGAAGAATCGGAAAGGGGCGTGGCCGGGCCAGTGGCTGCTACCGACGGCGCATGCCTGCCTTCTCTCAGTACCGCGCATCTTCTGACCTTATTAGACGGCTGTGCCGGAGCGATTGGGTCAGAAATTACGGGGAAGTACTGCAGCGTTCGCCTGCTGCTTGGACGGTCGACGGCGCCTCCTCTACTGCGGAGGATTCCCCCGCGTGACTCACCGGAACAAGCAGCCCGTGCTTTATCGACACGTGTAGTCCTTGTTGTGTGGCTTTTGAGAAGTGGCACATACCCATGAGGGGGCTTGGCTTGGGTTTGGTGATTAATGCCAGTGAAAATGTTGCAGTTACTTGTATTTCTCTCGACTGGCTTTGCCGGGTGTACATAGCACCGCCTGATGTTTTCATGCCGGTTATTCGCGCTATTAACGAACATCGGTTTTACGTCGAGTGTTTGCGGTGTCATACACCTCTCGTGCTTACGTTCCACGTCTTTCAGCCCTGTCGCCCCTTGGCATCCCTCTCTCTCCGAATGAGTACGACGGGTGGCAGAGAATCTGGAGCTGGGCTAGTTCGTATATTCGGCGTCAGTTGCAACCAAAACATTCAGGTGCTGAAAGAAGTAAGGTAATGGTGACGACGGCTCGGGAGGATTTATGCTTCATTCTTGGAGATGGCTGTTGGGAGGGGTGGGGTGGGGGGGGGGGGCGTCTCATTTTGGTCATGACTTTGTTAGACTGCTTCGTCAAGAAAATAGGGTCCTACATGATTTTTCGCGTAAAATTTCTCGGTTGAGTTGGACGGTGCCTTTCACCTCCCCCCCCCCCCCCCCCCCTCCCTACCCTTTACACCCAACCCTGCGACGATTTCCAAACGATGACCAATGCACTCACTACGAAACAGTATCATCGTCATAAAATCTGGAGGTCTGGATCGCTCAGCGTCGGATCGCTTGTCCCTTTGTTATCGATGCTGATATACGTTGCCAAATAACGAACCAAATCAGGGCAGCAAACAAACGAGAAAAATGCAAGAAAATCAGGTCGATATCATCTGATGAAGGTTATGTGGATTTGGAGGGGCTGTCGGCAGAAGATGCTTTTCTTCATAGGTCTATACTCAATAATTTATTTAAAAATTCCTCACACGCTCTCTTGTGAGATTGCATAGAGGCGGGAAGGGAGCACCAAAGTGAGTAAGTGCAACACTG
Source organism: Amblyomma americanum (assembly GCF_052857255.1). Lineage (NCBI taxonomy): Eukaryota > Metazoa > Arthropoda > Arachnida > Ixodida > Ixodidae > Amblyomma > Amblyomma americanum. Next base: position 13,552,265 of record NC_135506.1, read on the forward strand.
TAATAGCATAGTGATGCATTTAAAATTTTTAAATACTTCTTTAGTATTGTTAGTAGGAAATTTCATTATACAGTTAAACCTCGTTATAACGAAGTTGAAGGGGCCCGGCGATTATACTTCCATAAAGCCCGTTATAGCCTGTTTAAAGCTCGTTATAGCCCGTCTTGAACGAGCTTCCAAAGGGAATCGTCTTTCCTTCGTTATATCCATTACTTCGTTATAACGAGTTCCGACTTTACAATGCTGCCAATGGAGATCGGTTGATTTTAAAGCTTCGTCATCGTTCCGTCCGGTTGCCAGCGACGATAAATTGACGCGCGCGCGCCGAGAGGCGCGCGCGGAATTCCGTTTCATCCCCGGTGCTCACGCGCTCGCATACTTCTTCATTCAGCGTCACGTGAAAACAGAGGAGAAGCCGCTCGGCGTCGCGGGTTTCAGCATCCGAGAAGCGATCTTTACGCGCCGCTTCTCCCATTTCTGCGCGATCCCTTCGCTTTTCGAGCGCGCGCGTGACCGGCTCTCATGCGACGAGGCGCATTCTGGCGAACCGGATCACACATCCCTCTCGCGCGCGCATTCTTGTAATACTTTACCCGCTTCCCGGACTGCGATCTTTCCGCTATATACGCCAGCGGTGGAGCTATACTTAGCATGTGTATAGCCGACCGCATCACGACCGCTCGGCGCGAAAAACGGTCCGCTTTTTTTTTTTTTTTCCGGAGACGTCATTTTGGGCTGAAGAACAACGTTTTCGGGCAAGGTTGCCGTCATCCGGAGCGGGCGCAACGCGTAGCGTTCCTTCCGGCAGGGGGCGCGCTCGCGCAACTCATGAGTAGTCATATGCATGCACAGGTGCGCAGGCCCACATGCTACAGGTCACTGCCTGCATTGCAGGTCACTGCATGCTGCATATACCCTGCCACGGGGAAACGTGCATACCGCGTGTTCATTGCGTTTACCATATATCCCTGGGTATATATACACCGTATCCCGATGAAACGTGTACACCGCACTTTCTCTGTAGTTAACGTATTTAATATACCAGACTATAGATAATGACCCGCCGCGGTGGCTCAGTGGTTACGGCGTTCGGCTACTGATCCGCAGTTCCCGGGTTCGAACCCGACCACGGCGGCTGCGTTTTTATGGAGGAAAAACGCTAAAGCGCCCGTGTGCTGTGCGATGTCAGTGCACGTTAAAGATCCCCAGGTGATCGAAATTATTCCGGAGCCCTTCACTACGGCACCTCTTTCTTCCTTTCTTCTTTCACTCCCTCCTTTATGCCTTCCCTTACGGCGTGGTTCAAGTGTCCAACGATGTATGAGACAGATACTGCGCCATTTCCTTTCCCAAAAAACCAAACCAAACCAGGCTATAGATAATTATATATAGCATAGCGCGATCTGCTACCATGATCCCCTTCTGCTCTGCGCCAGTGCGCACGCGCTGATTGGTCCCGGCCCGGAACGTGTTTGCGCACGTCACGGCGATTTGCGCATGCGCAGTGGGGTTGCAGATCGGGGATCGTGCTATAACTCGCTTATACATACGCTGTCGTTACAAAATGTGGGCAACGCATGTTCACTGCCCACTTATGCGGCCCTGTCTCTATGTCCTGTTATAGGGAAACGTTTGCATCTTCGATTCACATATAACGGTGTTGTCACCAGTGAAGAATAGCAAAGAGATTCGGCTTCTGTTGATGTTATAAGTAAAATTTTACACATATTTTCCGGCGATGCGCCCAAACTTGTAATAAACTGGTGAGTACTTGGGAGCATTTTCAGTAACCGTGCATACAGTTTTTCCTTGCGGTTCAATGTTGGCTGTGTCGATAACTCCGTATGGGTGCCGGACGATACGCCGCATGCAACTTTTGAAAGCTTGCAATTTTACCATTTACCGCTGCCTGACAGCGAAGCCCAAACTGTGAGTCCTCTCTTTCTTCTGTACCTATTCCCGATCATATATTCGGTTATTTTCTCGTTTCTTGCTTGAACTGTAGATTGTAGCCAGTGAAAATTAATTTAGGATCAGATATTTGTTATCCCGTTTTCTTTTTGTACCAAAGCGGGGTTCTTTTTCCGCTGAAGAGAAAATAAGGTTCTTTTTTATACCCAAACCCACCCGTAGCTCGACGACAATAAACTTAATTCATCTACAACATCCGTTTACGAAGCATTTAAGATGTTCAGTAAATGTTATCTGCACCTCTTATTCTCTATTTCAGTTTCCTCTAGAACCTTGCTCTCATACCTCGACTTCTGTATCTGCTCCCTTGTTCTTGGCGTTCTGTTTTCGCGCAGTTCGAACCGCAGACTCACGTCGTACCCGCGGTTGCATCGTTCTCGAACGCGTGGGAAGGTGGCGACACCTGTCGGCAGGTTCGCGTACTATCGGCTTGCTCCGCTCAGTAGGTTTGCACCCCCCCTCCCCAATTCACACGTCCGCACTGTCATCCTTGCTTGCTGTGAGAGACTTAAATCATTCGGATTCCGACTTCGTTTCACGGGATTTCAGGGCTCCAAATTAGCATGGAGTTAGCAGGGAAGAGCTCTATGCATAAAATATTGCTTCCCGGCAGAAAGAAGCGGACGAACCTTGTTTGACTAAGCAGTGATGACATCGCAGTTTTATATATTAGCGCAAAAACTTAACAAGGAGAAGCGGCGTACGCAACTTGCACACGTGGCCCGCAGAAAGTGAATGCGAATGCAGACGTATATATCCCACGCGCATGGCATGCTGCGCTTGAATGTATTTGCTTAAGAAGATTGTATTCTAGATAGTAAGAAATAGGCTTACATATCGCTCGAAAGCGAGGTGTGCTTCGAGATGTGCGAGGGGCACTGAATAAGTTTTGCCTCCAGCGCTGTGACTATTACTATTAGGCAGCGTAAACCAAATGTAGCAATGCGAGAATAAAATGCCCGGAAGAGATCATTTTTTTTTTTATATTCCTGATTAGGAGAGATGAGGCTCCGCATAGGCCGGTGCCGCGCATGCGATAATACAAGAATGAGGCTTGCTGCTGTTAACGCATACGGCGTATTGCATCGGCAACCTCTTCGTCGGGCGCGAAGTGTCAAGCCCTTCATATGCTCATTTAACTTGAAGACCACAAATATAGAGGCGCGAAGTCTAGGCTGTGATCAACAACGCACCGTTGCCTTAAGCCTGTTTCACATGGTGCGACGGGAACGAAAAATTACGGCCCGGTCGCACTGTCGTTGCGACGGTAATCGCAGCCGCCGTTTCACATGACAACGATGAATTCAGTCGGTGCCGTCGGCACCAGCGCCCTAGCGTCGGTGCGGCCTTTCAGTGGCCGAAAATTCTTCGGCTGCAATAAATGTCAAACATCGTGGCAGGCGTTGATTTCGTAATCATGGGTAATAATATTGAGCTGTGATGTATTATTAAGCTCAATAAAACGTTTTCGAGATTTTCCTGTCATGTCGCTGAACTCCTATTGGCTGACTACTGTGGCCATCGCTGCGACCGCACCGACGCTGCGACAGTGCGACCAACTTGTTGAAAGTCTGTCGCAGTGGCCCTGCGACGAGAACGACGCGCATTTCTGTCGCACAGCGGCAGAAATCGCACTGCGCTGCGGCAACAATCGCGTCATGTGAAACGGCCTTTTGCCAACTAATAATAATAATTGGTTTTGGGGGGGAAAGGAAATGGCGCAGTATCTGTCTCATATATCGTTGGACACCTGAACCGCGCCGTAAGGGAAGGGTTTATACGGACGGAGTGAAAGAAGAAAGGAAGATATAGGTGCCGTAGTGGAGGGCTCCGGAATAATTTCAACCACCTGGGGATCTTTAACGTGCACTGACATCGCACAGCACACGGGAGCCTTAGCGTTTTTCCTCCATAAAAACACAGCCGCCGCGGTCGGGTTCGAACCCGGGAACTCCGGATCAGTAGTCGAGCGCCCTAACCACTGAGCCACCGCGGCGGGGCATCCAACTACCTCGCTCAACTTTCTACGCTGACATGAAGAGGACAGTTCGTCTGTATCGGAAGTACTCATAGAAAATAGGTCTGGTATGATATGGTATATGGAGTTTAACGTCCCAAGGCGACTCAGGCTATGATGGACTATGCCGTAGTGGAGGGTTTCGGACTATTTTTGACCACGTGGGGTTCTTTAACGTGCACTGCCATCCAGTAAACGCCTTGCGCTTCGCCTCCACCGAAACGAAGCCGCCGCGGCTGGGATCGAACCCGCGTTGTTTTTCCAATTGGTGGAAAAAATAAAATATGTATGTATGTACGTTGTCGGGCTCAGGAACCACGTACTCAGCACCGCTGAGCCACCGCGGCGAGGTTGAAAAAAAGGAACCCTCAAAGTTTAAGTTGAATGTAATGTCTTCCATTTCCATCACTTCAAACAAAAATTTAAAACCAACGAGGCTAAGCTTATCGAACACACGTCGTATAAATTTCGTCCAGCGCCATTTTGATCTGGAGTGAATGTATACGGAATAAACAGAGTGCGAGCGAAAGTTCTACTCTTTCCTGCTTGCTGAGAAATAGATGAATAAAGGAGGTCCCTAAAGTAGAGTCTTAGCATCCTTGTTTTCCATTTCGTTGCAGCTCAAGATATACAGCAGCTCTAGTTAGTGTCCCTGCATGTGTTTACGGGACGCCGCAGTTCGCTACATATACGATCGCTCCGTACGCATCTAATCACTAGCCTCGCCAAATGCTTACACGAGCGCACGTAACTGGCCCGCGAAAGAGCCCGGCTGGCCGCCTGCCTGGTTAATCAGCGTGCCAGTACGTTACCACGCGAAGTCGGTTCTCACGCTCGGCGCACAAGCGAACGTCCCTGAGCGCGTTAGATTGCGTTTGCGCGCGCGTGCGTCCTTCGGACCGTACACACATGCGGCGCCGCAAAGGCGCGCGCGGAAAGGGGGGGAATTGTGCCGCCGGCCGGCTGCTTGCTTTGTTGCACGGCAGCGGCGATGCCTTGGGAGAGACTCTCTCCTCCCTTCTTTCATGCCTGACCGGATCGCTAGGCGGCCTTGCAAGGTCTTTTCGGACCACGGAGGAGCAACGCCAGCCAACGGCGCCTACTCTTTTTTTTCCTTTGTGTCTCGGACTGGAGTTGGAACGGCCGACGGTTAGACGAGACACGGCCGCACCGATGCCGGCGCTCGCCAACCTGGCACTGGCGACAGTTTGGGCGGTGCCTAACGAGAGTCACGTTCGCAGAGTGACAAAACAGGACCTTTCGAGGAACAACCACGGCTTCCAGAAAAGGTCTCCACGTATTCTGGCCAGGCTGAGAACTCGAATGGTTCCAGAGTGCATCCCGTTCGTTTGTGCAGGTCTGTTGCAATGCAGTGATAGCTTTACTGCAGGGTACAAGAGACGTCGTAAAGCAATGCCATATATGGCCACATGCCATACGAGTATATGGACAGACATCGCCATATCTACCCCCTTCGCTATTCAATGGTGTAGCAAAGGGGTCCTTCATAGATTCGGCACTACCTAACCCGTGTTATACTTATGACCACAGACAGACACCGGAACATTTGATTTTTGAGGGTCCTGCTTTGAGTGTTGAAAGACCAACTATATATGTGCTGTGCTCTACACTACCTCGATTCTCCGTCTTGCAGAGGCGTTTCCTGTCGCATGATCTTTGTCGTAAAATTTTGTGTCCAAGCTCCAACCGCAAGGAGTTTATTTCGTTACACCTTCGAAAAGAGGCCATATTTTTTGTGGTTATATTACCTCATGCACATTCCGCGAAACTTAGCTGAATAAAGGGCCGACTACGCAAACGGTGCATTCATGCTTTGCGGCGGCTTTGAGAGACAAAAGGCAGTCTACACCGCATCATCATCATCACAATTTATTTCACCCTTCAAGGCCCCTATTGGAGTATTACATAATCCATCCAGATATATGGCGTCAATCTCCAAGCATCCAATCATTATGCGCAGCTCAGTTATATAGGCGACTTCTTACTCTTTCAGCACATCGAAGGCCGTCCCATGGGAAACCGTGGGAACGACACAGGAGCTCTTTCGGGTGTAGCCAACAAGAAACAGGTGCAGGGTGTGACCGAGACAAAACTCACGTACCACGCGGGGCTGCTTGCCAGAGAGAAAAAAAAAAGAAAACGCGTCGAAAGTCAAAAGGCGGCCTAAATAGTACAGCCTTGACGCGAGCGCGCTGAATGCAAACCCGCCGCAACTATCAAAAGAGCGGCGCGCGAGTTGAGAAACCCGCGAAACTACAATGGATCGCCGCTAGTCGGCGCCGCGGCTGATTCACCGCGCAGGCCCGCCGCCGGCCTTGCAAGGACACCGGGCCGGCGAGGGTGGAAGGACACCGTCGGAAGACGCATGCTCGCCGGACGCAACGACGGCGATTACGCTGGAATGCCCGGCCGCGGCGTCGCGTGCGCGAGGCCACCACCTTCGCGAACGCCGCACGCTTTGCCGTAGTCGTCGGGGAAGGTATGCGACTTGGGAATTCCTTGTTGCACACGACCCGGACATGAAGCAGGTCGAAATGCGGCGCGCTGAAAAGACGCGCGCTTATTCTTTTCACCGCGCTGTTTGGTGGCTGAGTGGTTATACGGTGAGAACCAGGCCACGGGGTCGAATCCCGGCCCCGATTCGATGGGGCCGGAATGAAAAGAAATGCCCTTTTTCTATACGATGTCAGTGCAGCGTTAAAGAAATTTGGTTATTGGGCAACGAATTATAATGAGGCCTTAAAAAGGACAAAAATGAAACTGCCTCGCCCACGCTGGTTACTGGGACAAAAAGTATGGTGGGGCAACTAGAAAAGGAATGTAAACCAATAGGCCCCTGCCTGTGCCACTAAGTATAACAGGTTTAACCCAATCGTAATATAAATGAAAAGGCCCGAAGGCAATGTTGTGCTTTTGCCACCCGTAGGTGGGAAAATAAAAAAAAATGGGGTAATGCTACTAAGCGACAGACAGCCGGGGGAGCGGGCCCGGGGAGACTCCCCTGATCTCCCCTGGGACGTAGCGGAGGGGGTGGGACGTAGGTTGTGGGAATGGGACAGAGGGAAGGGTTATGGGTAATGTGATGGGAATGGGGACAGCGAGACATTGACCCCCATTTTATCATTGCTCGACTCCTGTCTGGCCAGGACAGGGAGGGCGTCGATGTTGACCAATGGTGCGGCTCCACTCACGGGATGCCCGACCACCCAACGACGCAATAGCTCCGACTCGGAGACAGGGAATCCTAACCCGGGGCAGCTGCCTCGGGCTCCTCCACGACTTTTAGGGGTCCGGTTCGGACTTGCGAATCGCTGCCCAGCTACTAACCGTCAAGTGCTTTTCGCGGTTTTTCAGACTCCGGAAGTATGTGTGGTGGATCCAGCCAATGGAATTAGACTCCCGGGAACCCACCTGTGCTTCCAACCAACCAGCCTTGCCCTTATTTCCTCCCCTAGCTTGTAATTACTGGGACAGGAGAGGCGCAGTCACTGCCTTTCTATCCCGCGCCTTGAGAGAAAGGATCATGGAGGGAGTGAAAGAAGAAAGAGAGAAATCGCCGCCGTTAGGTGGTGGTGAAGAACTTTTATTGTTGGCGGGGCACTTATAGCTCACAATATGAGAGGTGCGCTGGCTCCTGGTCGTCGGTGGTGGCCGGCAGCCCATGTTCGACGGCGACCTTTTCCGCCCACTGCACCAGCCTCAGCTGTGAGGCCAGGTCGGAGCTATAGAGACCCCAACGTCCCACCCCTCCGAGTCCGCGAGGGCCCATCGGGACGGTGGTTGCAGTTGTCGGCAGATGAACATAATGGGGCGGGGGCCTACTGACTAATTTCGAACACCCGGGGCTCTCCAATGTTAGCTGACATATCGCACGGCACAAACCATACTTTGCATTAAAATGCGGTCGCCGTGGCCGGAATTAGCGGTTTCTGTGGAAAGGAAATGACGCAGTAACCATTTCACTTATCGGTGGACACTTGAACCATGCCGTAAGGGAAAGGAAAAGGGTGGGAGTGAAGGAATAAAGACGGGCCGCAGTGGAGGACTCCGGAATAATTTCGACCACCTGAGGATGTTTAGCGTTCATTGACGTCGCACAGCTTTTTGCGTTTAGCCTCCTTCGAAATGGGCCCGCCGCGTCCGGGTTCGAACCCGGGAACTCCAGCTCAGATACCACTAGGTCACACAAGCACGTACAGTCTGCGTCGCCCTTGTGTAGACCGCTCGAGCAGTCTGCACCACGCAGTCAAAAGTGAAATTAGAAAGCAGCCCTCGGTTTGCGGGCAAATTACTTGCGCCAATATTTTTTGCAGGTTCATGTGTCTCTACTTGCGCGCAAGCGTGGCCTTTAAAAGTTGGACGCTACGACGAGGTGTCGTCTTTTATGCAGGGCAGGCCACCACTCGAGCGCTCTATACAATGGTGACGCAGTCTGTACGTATACACGGGTTCGTTAAAGCGGGCTTTAATCACTCTAAATGTTGGTCGAAGGATTATAGGCGAGAAAATCACGACATCGTCCAGGTACACGAGGCTCGACTGCCACTTCAGGCCAGACAAAACGGCGTGCATCATGCGCTGGAACGTGGCCGGTGCTGAGCAAAGACCAATCGGGAGGACCCTAAATTCGTATCGACCGTCGGGCGTCCCGAAAGCAGTTTTCTCGCGATCTCTCTTGTCCAGTGGCGTAGCCAGGGAGGATTCGGGGTCAGAACACTCCCCGAAGTTTTCTGAGCGCTGCATCCCCCCCCCCCCCCCCCCCCCCCCCTTTCATTTGGCCTTTTTTTCCCTGTGCTATTTATACGCCGCATCGATATATTAAAATGTAAAAGCGAAAATAAGAAGAGAGTCGTTTGTGTTGACGAAATGGTTCCTGTGGTGCGCCGGCGATCCCAACTGAGGTGGCACAAGCGCCTCCAACAAGGTTAACGGAACCTTCAGATCAGGCAAGATATTGTTTGGCTGCAGGCTCTCTTTCTTTTTTTTTTCTTTTTACCAGCGGCGTATAACACCCTCCGAAAAATATTTTTGGTTACGCCACTTCTCTGGTTCTCCTCTATATTGCCAATAGACACTTTTGAGATCTAAGGAGGAGACATACCTGGCATCACGTAGTCTGTCGTAGTCTGTGTGCGTCAATGCCGGGGAGCGGGCGAACGTCCTTTTGGTTCCCACTGGTTCAGTTCTCGGTAATCGACACAGAACCGCACGGTGTTGTCTTTCTTTTTGACGAGGACCACTGGTGACGTCCATGGGCTTGTCGACGGCTGGATAACACCGTAGGCGAGCACTTCATCGACTTCGAATGGCTTCGCGTTCCGTCCGGGAAACGCGGTATGGGCGCTGGCATACAGGCGGTGTGGTCTCGTCGGTGACCAAGCAGTGCTTCGCGGCGACAGGAGTACGACCGACCTTGGAGCTTGTGGCGAAGCAATCCACAAAATCGGTTAGAAGCGCCGAGAGAAGAGTGTCCTGCTCAGGTTCAGCAAAGCGGAAGTCCGGGCTAGTTGGTTTGCCATAATTAAGGAGCCGCCGCGCACCAGAAAAACGCAGACAGGAAGAAGGGACAAGCGCTTAACTTACAACTAAATTTTATTCAGGAGCGTCTCAGAATAAAGATGGTACAATTCCACACAACTAACAGAAGCATGTCGGATAAGATACCGACCCCCCGGTAACATTAATCACAGATTACCTTTGCACATCCAGGATTGGCAACTATTATTTTTTTAAAGAAAAATAGTCGGGGTGCTGACGCATGAAGTCGCGGCATGAGCTGATTGCCTTCGCTTCGATAATATCCATTGTTATTTTGCACTGGTTTTTGGCCAGGATCTTGCAGTCGGGAAAGTTGGATTTGCAGGCAAGTTTGTGCTCGCAATCGCGCAATGCTTCGTCAGAAAGCCTGATGTAGTGTAACTTATATAGCAGTTATGCTCGTACAACCTTTAATTAAGACATCGGCCGGTTGCCCTGTAGAAACACGTACAGTCTTTGTCAAGCCGCTATCTGCAGCCGCACGTGGGGAGAGGGGGGGGGGGAGGGGGGTTCTGCGCGTTGATGGAGCAGCTGTGCAATAGGCCCCCGCCACTGGCTCTCCGTTAAAGGTTGAGGCTTTACACATACACCGGATTTTTCAGCTTTGCTAGTTATGTATTGCTTTTCGCCCTAAAAGCAGTTTTATTACAATGAATTTGCTTGGCACCTCGGCACCACCACATGTACCAGCGACGGAGTTACGCTGTCAGGCCAAGCCAGGCACACCGTCGTGCTACCAAACTATTTGGCGGAATGACAGCGATGGACGCTCCGCCCTGTAGTCTTACCTTCGTTGTGAAAAGCTGTCATCGAGTATAGAGCGAATTTACTAAGCCAGATGCCGAAAACTTTCGCTACCACTTCCTTCGTACATGCGCAAGCTGCATATAACACTTCAGCGAGGAGCATAGGGTAACACCGCCAGAGCGCCCTTTACCAGAGGTCTATTATACTCACCTTCCCAAACGTACGCTTCTTGGCGCAGCCAAACTGCTACTGGGGTTTTTGAAGCCGTGTTCAAGTTGATGGATTAAAAAAAAAACTAGTTAAATGTACTTGCTGGGATAAATTGCGAATTCACTAGCGCTCAAACAAGCTGTAAGCTGTGGAAAGCCCTGTGGACCTAAGTCGACCACAGAGTGGAGAGACCATGGGTGAGAAAACGAACCTAAATGAAAATTTCAATTAACAATGCTCGAAGCATAGACGTTTGCGGCAGTGTAGGGCCTCACGAACGAGCGTACAACTCGTCTGTCGATCTGCGATTTGCCGCAATGGCAGGGGAATACGTAGTAACTCGAGCAACAGGTTTAATATTTCGCGCCTCTTTCAAAAGAAGCATCACCCAACGAGCGATTGTAACGCAAGTGGGGCGCGTGCTGCCATCTAGTGGCGATGTGAACAGACTCTACGCGTCTTTTTGAACAAAGTCGAAAGAGGGCGGCTTCGATATGCGCCAAATTAGAGTTCCTGTATTACGCCTTAGAATTACCTAGAGTTGCGCGTTTGATTTCTGTGGGCTGCTCACGTCTCTATTGGCGACACGCGATCACATGGTTGAAATGAATTCATGCATTGCGAAGAAGCCAATTCATTTGCATCGTTTAGCACTGGCCGTTGCTGACAAGTCTATTCGTACATCTTCTGCTCTCGTGCTTTGTTTTTTTTTGTTTGAGGGCACATATTCACTGAAAATGAATTATTATTATTATTATTATTATTATTATTATTATTATTATTATTATTATTATTATTATTATTATTATTATTATCAATAACACGAAATTTTATCACAAGTGCTCGCCAACTATTAAAAAGAAAACGTTTATGTTTTGTGATGTTCACAACAGATGGCGCCAACCATCCCACACATGGTAAATATTTTTGTAACTCTTTGATATAGGCCTTGGTGCAGCCGACGCATTACTAGCAAACGATGTCATTCAATGCAACAGAAATAGGCCTAGAACAAAGTGAGTTCGGCAGTCAGAATGAAGCGGATCGAGCCTGCACTTGGTTTAACCACTGCATCAAATCCACCTCCTGCGTGCAACTGTTGCGGCTATCCCTCATAATTTGCTTAGGGGAGCAAAATGGCACACAAACGCGCGACCCGTGCAACTCCGGTACTTATGATAGAGTAACTCTACGCTACGCCTCGAGTTCTTTCCTTCCTCCATGACGCCTTGCCACGAAGTTGCGCCATCTGTGCTCAGGAGCAAGCAACAGCGCAAGCAAAAGTTCATGCCACTGCTCACAGAGGATGCCACTTCTCTTTTCTGCGTTAGTCTACGTCGTCCTTTTCTGAGACCCTGTGCGCGCATATTTTGTAAAAGCTGTGCACTACCTCAAGCAAGCTCTGGCAATCCGTCTGGCACGGGACGCTTCGCGAAAGACGTCCCCCTGCGGGGCTCCCTCTCCCTTGGAGGACCCCTAGGGTCTGACTGAGGGAGCGGAAGGCCTCTATATCGACGGCAATAAAGTTACCTAGAGCTTGAAGCAAGAAAGGAGCACATCCTGTGAGAATGCGACAGTATTCCGCCCCCAAAAGAGCTGATGCGACTAGCCCCATCCCCAGAAGAGTGGTCTGGTTTGTTTTATGGGCGTTTAACGCCCCAAAGCTACTCAGACTATGAGGGAAGCCGCAGTGAAGGGCTCCGGAAATTTCGACCACCTGGGTGAGAAGGCATTCTCAAGTGTTGACTACGATAAACAAGGCAAGCAAGCGCAATGGTCGGCAAAGGTTGCGACCTCTTGGGTCCCGACCCAGCCTCCCCTAGCCTGGCTTCCCCATCCACTCCCTGTCTGTACAATAAAATCGTTTCCACCTCCTTCTACGTCGTCCTACCCGTCTTTATCCTTCCCTTCGCGCGCTTTTTCGTCTCGAACTTTGTCCAGTTCGCCAAAATTTCGGTATTGTTCGCCTTTTTCCTTCCTTTGCCCTTCCTGTTGCACGAACGACTCAGCAGAACCGGCAAATGGGTCTTTAACAGCTGTCGTTGTAAAAGGATCTCACATTTTGTAGAGCGCATGTAGCTCTTTGGCGTTAGATCGTTCCCTGGCTGAGCGGTGCGTCTCAGCGTAACCGAGCGCTGATAGCAGAGGATGAAGGACGGCGATAGCGACTTTCCCGTGGCATCAAAGTAGCGCACCCCATCATCATCATCATCATCAAAACGTTTATTTCCACCGAAATGAAACTCCTTTTTGGACCTTCCGGCACGCAGGCCTAAGGGAGCCCTACTTAGGAGCCTCGCAAACTAAGGTCTGGTGAAGACACATTGTCGCTTCACGGCCTCAGCCGCCAGGCGGATGGCTTGTCGCTGCTTAGCGGGGTCCTCGCTCCGCAGCAAGGTCTCCCAGGCTTCTCTATCTTCTATCTTTTGCTCGTCGCCCGGGCTTCCAGCACATTCCCATATGACATGGTCGAGAGTGCCCCTCTCCCCTCACGTTATACAATATTGGTCTTTCATCGTCTACTCGCCGATGACGTCATCAGCAAAACTTGTGTCACTCGGAAAGAGATGGCGCCACAGTAGCGCGCATTGGTCGTCGCCCGAGTTGCGGCTCATCGGGGCGGCAGTACGATGTGCGCGCTGCGCAAGTCGAAACCTATTATCCTCCGTTCAACACTACGTGCACCGTATGCGGTTGCCTAGGATTCGAGTACCGCAGCGCAGCTCGGCTCAAAAATTGCATCACCTAGCAGCATAATTGTCGGCAAATTTTTTAGTTGTCCTTGATGCTTTTCCCGCTAGTAACTGCGTAACACCGATCTTTCGTCTTTAGCGGTCTCTGTCGCACCAGTTCTTGTTCTGATCAGTCAGTGTCCTGATCAAGTTGTTGGTGCAATCTTACCGGAAATAATTGTCATAAGATTTTTGGTTTCTCATAGAGATTACACTGTACTGTTTCGAGCGGTCACCTACGACCGCATCGCCCCAAGACGCCATCCCTAAGTGCCGTGTGTGCTTTCGGCTCTTCATGCTTCAGTTTCTCGTGTTTTCTGCGCCTCAAAAGCTTTCCCAACTTTTCTCGCGCATCACGCGCGAAGGAAGAAATTTTAGCGGCTTGAAGAAAAAAATATGCCATGCCAAACAGTTTGTGCATTGCTGCACGGGATCATGCATGAAATTTCATTGACCTGCGGGAAGGCCAGCATAGGCCATACCAACCACCAAATTATATCCCAAAAAACGTGCCAAAATCACCAAATTTTTTTCAGCAGAAATTCTTTCCACGTAATTCTGATTCTCAAAATATATTATCTGACTACACCTGGTTAGAATAATTCTGTAGCTCCATTTTAAGGCATCCGCATCAAGGGAGAGAATTAACCTTCATCTTCTTCCTCCGTGAGCGCGCGGGCACGGCACCTCGAGACTCGCGCAGCTCGGAACGAGAAGAACTCGGCCGTGGTACCATGAACAACCCCAGCACGAAGTGCGACAGCAGCAGCAGAAGCCAGTCGAGGGGTCGTCAACCCTACCGAGCACCGCAAGCAGCCCACGGTCCCGCGGTGCCTACGCGACCTGTCGAGAACGGTGCGCCGCCGAATCGCCAGGCTTCGGAGCAACTCAATTCCGAGTCTTCCAGAGCTTCGAGGTCCCCTGCGAGCTCCCCTCGCGCCCGGAGCCTCAGATTCCCCGGAGGTGAGGTTTCCACCAGGAATGCACCTCTGTCAAGGGGCAGCTCGTCGCCGAATGGTTCGGCTGGTTCTCCTTCACCAAACGAAGCTTCGTCACAAGCAACTCTAAAGGGTTCCTCGCCATCAAAGAGACACGTACGCCTTGGCGACGAGCTGTCAGGACTTGTACCGGGTTCATCGTCCCCTAGAGTTCTTCACTCTGAAAACACCAACCTCTCATCACCGACAAGTAGCCACGACGCGAAGAAATCATCGACACCGAACAGCTCTGTCTCTGATCGCGGCCGCGACGCCTCTCCCAGCAATGCACCCCCGCAGAAGGACTCCGCGTTATCCAAGCGCCCGAGGTACTCTACCAGGAGCTCGCTTATCAGGGAGGAGTCTGTATCACCTAGGCATTCTACAGGAGCTAACAATTATGGTCCTGGCCCCGAGAAACAATCACCACGGACGTGCCGCGTCTTGACGACAAATCCTCGTACTCCAGACGTACCGGCGAGCTTATCGTCTCCGGGCCTGAGGCGTGGAAAAAGTCCTCAACTTCGATCGGGCGACAGAGACTACTCACCCTCGAAGGAATCCACCTCAAACTTAAATCGTGGCTTTCCGGGCGCCACTGGCTCAACGGCAAACTCCAAACTGCTGAGACGTTTCTCACCAGCGAAGTGTCGCAAGAGCTCTCCCACACGTACAAGCCGTCGCCCTGCAGACACCTCGAGGGGCTCACAAGGTTACAAAAGGTTTCTTTCGAGGATTCCCTCCAACCCAAAGGAGTTCCTGTCTCTCAGGGGTACCGTGCCTAGCGATGGCAGACGCCGGCTTCTGAAAGATGTCCCGAATGCGCCCAACAGCCGACTACCGTGGAGAGGGGGTGAATTCGGGTCGGCAGAGCGGATCTCGGAAACCAGGACGACATCGCTCCGTGATGCTTGGTGGCCCCACGGCAGTCGAACCGCTTCGCTCAGGTGAGTTAAAAAAGAGGAGCTAGATCGTGGGAAGCATTGCACCTTGGTAGAAAATCGATTACAGCGAAGTCTGCTTACACCAACTAGAATGCACTGAATGATGCGCTCAACATCGAACACCCGAAACTGTAACAGTTATCGTAAAATATATCGCTTGCACCGTGCTGGACATAACTGCGTGCTCTTCCTTATCGCAACTATTTCAGCTGCCCCTGGCGTGTCCAGGCTCCTTGGAAATTCAAGCTGAGTAATGTGATAACCAAGCTTTTACGACACTGGAGAGGATGCATTTAAATGGCAAATGCAATATGATCATATAGCATTCGTCATTTAAAATGATCCTCTCCAGTATCGTCGCACTGTTTGCGACAGCTTCTCCTCCAATTCGTCAAGGTGTCACTGAAAAGTTTTCCTACGATTCCGGACAGCCTGATAACAGAGGCTCGCTTTAACGCCCACTTTGGCTTCGACCTGAAAACCGACTCCTCTAAAACCACAGCACGCCTGTGAGAACCGATCACACCCTTCATGTTGAGATGCATCGGCCTCTGCCGGCGTCAACTTTCTCGCAAGCATGTTCCGAGGTACGATATAACGACTGCCCTTCGCAATGTCAGGGGCCGATATTGGTTGTGAGAGTGTGAGTTCACTTCCATCATATTCTGCTTCTCCCGCACCTGTGACAGATGGACGAATCAAAGCGTGAGCTGTTCTTCCGTTGCTGTTATAGTTTGTACGGCTGTTCTTTCACAGACCTCTCGCTGCAATGCGTGCAGGCGCCCATCGGAGAAGTCGCCGTCCAGCCCCGGTGGTCTTTCGGGCACACCGCATTCGCCTCGGATCAGGTCGGCCAGCGATGTTGTCCGAAGTCACAAAAGCTCCTTCGCATCGCCCGGGACATCGCCCAAAACGGTACAGGCGGTGAGGCATTTCGATTACACATCAACGCCCGGCACGCACAAATCAACGCACATATATATCGCCTCGGAAGCGATCGAAGGATGGAGATGGAGTGTAGTACAACATGATGATTATCACTATGCGTCAGAGAATTCGTATTGGGAACCATTGTGGAGCTGGTACCTTATGGAACTTTCTGACGGGCTAGTTGGTACACCTCTATTAAACAGCGTGCGCTAACAGGACGTACACAGGAAACTTGGAGACGCGCTTCTTTCCTCTGTCTCCAAGTTTCCTGTGTACGTCCTGTTAGCGCACGCTGTTTAATAGAGTGGTACCTTATGCTGCTGCCATTGTAGGAATGGAAGTACTCAGGGCGCTCCATCTACGCCCAGTGGTTTACGAACCACTAGTGCACGGCACCCGTTCTTCAGTGAAGCTGGATTAGGCGCCCGTCCAAGCTAACACAAAGCTGCAGCGAAATCCGTTATGGATATATCCTATGCGGTCAGTATAAAGGATCCGGAACCCGTCTCAAAACAAAAGAAACACATATTGCGGAAACGGCTCTTATGCTTCGCGGGTTTGCCCTGCACAGAAGTGGTGTCGTCGTCATGGATATCTGCGATGTCACGTTACCGCCAGGGCTAAGCCTTGCGACGGCACCAGGCTTTGTCAGGCCAAAGGAATGCGCTTATCAAAGAGAGGAAAGAAAGGTCGGGAGGGAGAGTTACATCATGTGGCCGGTCTTCGCGAGCCAAGCTATCTTGACGATGTACCCTATCCTCTTCCTTTACCCGAACTCGCCAAAGTCGGCCCCAAGCTAAATTGTCCGCCATATTTCCCGTTGCCCTTGGTGCTTTCCGCGCTAGTAACTGCATCGCAGCTGTATATAAGCGTCAACTAGCCAAACTTTAGTCTTTAGTGGTCTCTGTCGCAGCTTCTCACCCAAGTCATGCGTATAATTCGTGCCCTCAGCAAGTTGTTGGCACAATATTACCAAAGACCATTTCGCATGTGATTTTCGATTTGTCATAAAGGTTACTCTGCGCTGTTTCCAGGGGTCTTCCATCACCGCCTCGCCCCAAGACACCGTCCCGAAGTCCCAAGCGGCTGTCGCCAGGCGATGGTTCGTGTGCGTTCTAGCCTGGACCACGGTCACCCTCCTGGCCGTAGCATCGTGGACTCTGGTGTCTCGTCTCAGACCCTACCGTCTAATGGGGTCAGAGCCCTGCCAGGCTACCTCGCGCATCCACTACGGCAACCTGGTGCGCCTGTCCGCGAACCATGAAGTCCACCCTTGCGACGACTACTACAGCCACGTGTGCGGCTACTGGCACAAGACCGGAAGGCTTACCGTGGCCAAGGCGATATGGCACCAGTTCCTCACCAGGGCCATGCTTCGTGTCGCCGGTCGTGCAGACCACAGGCCTGGCTCGCTGACCGGTATGGCCACCCGATACATCAGGGCCTGCTTGAGGCCGCTCGAACACAACAACGTCATTGAGGTGAGACTGGTGCTCAGTACGGGCGGAATACACTGGCCATCGCTGCCGTCGCGAGCCGACTTCCTGTTCGCCGTGTTCTACATGGCGCGACGCGTCCATTCCCCGGTATTCTTTGACGTCCACGAAGCGGAAGATGGCGCACAGCGATTGATGACCATCACGCGAGACAAGGCATTCGAGATGATGGACGCCAAGCTAACTGAGTTGGTGAATAATGCGTACGCCGAAGAGCACTACCGCGTCTGCTGTGAAGCATTCGCCGTCGTGCCCGGAAGCGTTCGCCGCTGCCCCGGGCTCTACGAGGATTTCGTCAAGATGAAGGGTTTCCTCGACAATCGCGCCAGTAATGCCACGGAGACCACGGATGAGCTCAACGCGACCCACTTGCTACGACACACGCCCTCTGTTTCCGGAGATCGCTGGGCAGATGTGGTCCAATATTACTTCAGTGCCAGCCTTAGCAGCCTCAGAGTCCGGATGTCTGGCAGCCTCAAACAGTTCACGTCGGCGTTCCTCCTGCACGAGCACTTCGGCGAAGAGAAAGCGCTGGACCTTGTCGGATGGCTCGCCGTTCAAGTTCTGATCCACTACACGAACTCCACGTTGATTGAGAGCTTCTACCGCGACCCCGATGTCGCGATCGAAGAGCACCACCAGCGCTGCTTCACCACAGCGTACGTAGTATACGGCTACGCTGTGAACCGCCTCTTTATGAAAGACTCGGACGCTAACGTCATAGATGTCGTAAGTTTCGCAAATAACATTAGTACCACGTTCAAGAACGTGTTGAGGAACGGCACTCTGCTTCGAAGCGGCTTCTTCCCGGAGCTCAGAACGGTGGACGTCGATCGAACGTTCCAGATCCTGAAAGCATCATTGGCAGCCTCTGACGACAACCTCAGCCTGCCGCAGTTGGGCAACCGCCCTCTAAAAAACAAGATGCGGCTGGGCGAACGCGACAAACCTGTGATCTTGGCTTACGGCGCCTCTGATCCGACGGTGTTCGATGGCTTCCAGATGAGCCCGCAACATCTGAACGCTCCGTGGAACCACCCCGACGCACTGCCAAGTGCCCTCCTCGGCGGACTCGGCATGAGGCTGGCCGGTTCGCTGTTCGTAGACTACATCAAGCTCTCGCGAATGTTTCAACACAACTACAAAGAGAACCAGAAATGCCTCGACCCCGAAGGGGTGAGCGACAGTTTCGGCCTGGACCTGCAGGCGGCCGCAGCGTCTGTTAACGTGGCGTTGAGCCTCCAGGACAGCCGCTACAGCTCGGCGTCTAACCAGCCTTTCTTCGACGATCGCGTCGCGCTTGCGTTCGCCTGCTGGCTCTTGTGCGGTGACGAGGAGCGCGGCAGGGTCATGTGCAACACGCCCATGAAGCACAGTCCGTACTTCGCCCGCGCCTTCGGCTGCGTCGAAGGATCCCCTATGAACCCCAGCGTGAAATGTGTGATGAAGGTGTAGGCAGCGAGCTGCGCTGAAGTTTCCACGCAATTAACTTTCTGTACTGCTGTAAAAATGGTTCTCAGCGCCGCCTCGTGCGAACAATTTCAACCGTCTACGCGTTATTATGGCTCGCCCTAAAACGCCTGTGTATTTAGCAACTTCTCGTTTCTATTTGATTTGTGGAGGTGGCACATCGTTGGCTACTGTGAGGTGAGGCGCTTTAGCGTATCCCGACCTTAGCTGTGCTTGTACATACCGACGAACCGATGGCTGTGTACGAGCCATCGATTAAAAATTTAAACAAGGCTCAGCACGAACTGCGTTGAAACTACCACGCCAGCTATGACAACGGCACTTAATTCTTGCTGTGTCGACACAGAGCCTATGATTTACACAAGTGAACTGTTTTGGGCGATGCTCGTCACGTTTCTCATCAGCGAGTGTGCAGTGCCGTGATAAATGCTCATTCCAGGGAATTGGTTTTAGTGCCAAAATGGTGCTAACAGGGTATATTCGTGCTTTACTGGACCAGCACTGAGTCATTTAACTTAGCATATATGTGCAACCACCGCCTGTTTATATAGGAGGTATTCCGAGGCTTGGATTGGGAACAGTTGGGGATAAGAGTTAATGGAGAATACCTAAATAATCTGCGATTTGCCGATTTCATTTCCTTGCTGAGTCACTCGGGTGATGAACTCCAAATCATGATCAATGAGCTAGACAGAGTAGTACGGTGGGTCTTAAAATTAACATGCTCAAAACCAAAGTAATGTTCAACAGTTTATCAAGGGAACAGCAGTTCACAGTTGGCAGCGAGGTGCTGTAAGTGGTAAAGGAATATGTCTACTTAGGGCAAGTAGTGACAGCTGATCCGGATCACGACAGGGAAATAACTACAAGGATAAGAATGGGGTGGAGCGCATATGGCAGGTTCTCTCGGATCGTGAATTGAAGGTTACCAATATCCCTCAAGAGAAGTGTATAACAGCTGTATCTTCACAGTACTCACCTACGGGACAGAAACGTGGAGGCTAACGAACAGGGTACTTATAAGGACAACACAGCGAGCCATGGAAAGAAAAATGACGTAGCGTTAAGAGATCGGAAGCGGCAGAGTGGGTGAGGGAAGAAACGCGTGTTAATGACATCCTAGTCGAAATCAAGAGGACGAAATGGGCTTGGGCAGGGCATGTACTGCGAAGGCAAGATAACCGCTGGTCCTTAAGGGTAACGGAGTGGATTGCAAGAGAAGGCAAGCTTAGCATGGGGCAGCAGAAGATTAGGTGGGCGGATGATATTAGGAAGTTCGCAGTCATAGGGTGGGCGCAGCTGGCAAAATGACAAGGTTAATTGGTGAGACATGGGAGAGGCCTTTGCTGTGCAGTAGGTGCAGTCAGGCTGATGATGATGATGATATGTGATGTCTCGCTACCTCATGTGGGGCAGGACAATACTATACTGCTGAACGGTAATAAAGCCGCCGATGAAAGACCTTGGGAATTAGACGTCTTGCCATACCAGTTGTTAAACGATCCAATGAGGTAACTTGCGAGGCAGACGATGTGATTATGGCTTTCAAATAACCCAAGAACAAAGGATGTATAATTACGTTAAATTAATTTAATTAATGCATAATCAAATAATTAGTACCGTATTTCGCCACTTGGCGTTTCAGTCGCTATAACGGTTGCTTGTATGCGCGCAAGGTAAATACGCTGTCGCCGGACGTGTCTGTGCTGTGCGCTCTTTGCTTCGCGAACGTTGTCGCTTCAAGCCGCTGTTTGCTGTTTTTCCACGATATTTTTTACTACCCGCGCTATATACGCTGAAGCTGGCCCAGCTATAACCCGTATAAACCTGTATAAAAGAAAAGGAATTTTTTGAATACGGAGTCCCGCACAGGAACTCTTCAGCAGGAACACTTGTTCCTCCATGATCAGCGGTTCGCAGCCGAAGGCCATCTTGTTTCCGGATAGCACAGGAGTCTTCTATACTAATTTGGGCGTACTTTTAAATAGGAAACACCCGTTCAGGCTTTATACGCAAACTTCACTCGTGCTTGCTGGATGATTATTGGCCTCTTTCGTTTATGTTAAACTTGACGGCGACTCGAACGCATTTCGCGAGGCGAAAGCGCATTCCACGCCGCAGCGAATCGTTTAATAGAATCCCGACAGTCCCTAATTAAGCTTTTTTGAAAGAAAGAGTTTTTATCACAGTATTGATGAGCCTACACGGATCCACTATCCGTGGCGGCACGCATTTATCGACTAGCAAGCGCTGTTTTGGGTGATGCCGTCCACGCGGCACTTGGGTCCGGCGGTCACGCGAATTACTGCTGTGCAGACGAGGGAGCACATCCGATAGCTGCACAAAAGAGACCACATTGAGCCCTTTTCGGCGCCTATGTATTGCGTGTGCGAGGGCCGTACACAATAGATGCGGTTGGGCAGCAAAAATAGCGGAAAAAAGCGCCCCCACAGAATTGGCGCCACAAAGGCCGTACATGTTCGTGCGCATACAAGAGAGCTCGCGTTCGCTCGGAATTGCCTGCCTTCCGAGTACACCAGCTAAAGATCTATAGGCCACGAGCCTATACATTTGCGTACAGGTATTCCTGCACGCACCAACGTGCATAGCATACACAACTGCACACTGTACATAAATGTAGATAACTGTATGCTGTGAAAGCGACAACTGGAGGTACGAAGTAAAAAAAAATGCATTCAAGGGCATAACAGCAGTGAGGGAACCTTTTGCACACCGTTAATTTCTCAATTTCTCGTTTTAAGGTAAAAGGTACGGAGTGAAGTTTAGAATAAGCAACAGACGATTTAAGTCAGAAGAGGTAGGTAATCTATTTTACATATGTAGTCGTGAGAGAAAAGTGAAAAGGAAAAATCCCCCCACGATGCTGGTTTTAAGCAATGTCCCTAGGTGTCTAAGCAAGGAATATGTTGTCTTTGGGCACGGGCCAATTAACGGACGAACACAAATAATCATTTGTTTTTCTTCACGGTGCACTATACAGACCCGCCCCCGATTCTTCCACGTGCGCCACATCACACTCACACAGACACACACCACCAGCCTTCCATAGGAAACCATGGTTTCTCATGCTGCGAAACTGAATGAGCATCGTGCTCCCGGCGAGTCTGTTAGTCCTGGCATGCGCCTGTAAGCCTCCGCCTCCTCAGTGGTGTTTCTGTTTCCAGCCGGTGGGTAACGGTAAAATTACTCGCGTACGTGTGTGCGCCGGCGATGCTTTGGGTAGATCACCGTAGATCAACTTCTTATGTGAGTTAGGTGCTTGGGTCTGCACCTACCCAACACACACAAAACCTCCTCAAAATCTCCCAAAAATAGTCTATCGGGACATTTGGAATCTCCCCAGGAGGTGCTCATTTTTCCCGAACACATCCAAAAAACGTCCCACCAACTAGCAGTGTCCAAAAAGTTGTGCGTCCCAGGGAAAGCCCCAAAAGGTTAATGCTCGATTTCTCGGTTCTGGCTCAATAAAATTATTTCTCCTTTATCATGCAGCCTTCAGGCATCTAAGCGCACATATGTGCCAAATTTCAGGCACATGCTGTCGTTGTAGGCGGTGTAATATATCTGTTCACTCGTATGAATGCATTGCCTGGCCAACCTTTCACTGTGGGTATAAATATATTCAAAACCGTCGCGGCGTATCATTGGCTCTCAAGAAACTCAGGACCCAGCCCGAAGTGTTCCACGCCGGCTGCAAAGATGTATGTTCGCCGCTTGTTACGGACTTGTGCAGGGACAAGGGCTTAAAGGACACGACTAATAAAGGAAGTGAGACTCACGACCACAAGGGAGGAAAAGTTCTCCAAGTGGCAGACTGACAAGAATAACAGCAAAAGCCTGCTCAGGTTCCTGAAAAAAAAATGCCTACGCGACTTTCTATAGCATACAGCCAGCCCAATTACACCTTATGGCAAGTCCTAGAATAAAAAAGTCAATAAATCTGCTGCTCCATTTTAGAAATCCGCATCAAGGTAGTGAATTGACCGTCATCTTCTGCCTCCGTGAGCGCGCGGGCACGACGCCACGAGACTCGTGCAGCTTACAGATTTCTCGGAACGAGAACAATATTTTCTCCCGATTATTTTGTTCCATAATGGCTGCATTTGGGCGAGTTGGTTTTCCATTCTGAACGTAAAAGCGCAAAAACACAAGGACACAGACTAAGGCAGACAACACGAGCTCTGCCTTAGTCTGTGTCCTTGTGTTTTTGCGCTTTTACGTTCAGAATATTTTGTTCCTTCTTTTTCTTTCAAACTAATCTGAAATTTCACCCAAGGTTCATTAAATAGCTTGACGCCAGCTTTTCCTATTTATGGAGTATCCCCCCCCGAACCCTGGCCAATCTTCCGTCGTGGGTATGTGCCATGCGACCAAGGCAACAACCACAACTCGGCCGTGGTACCATGTACAGCCCTAGCACGATATGAGACAGCAGCAGGAGCCGTTGAGGAGCCTTCAGCCTTCCCGAGCATTGCCCGCAGCCCACGGTCACGCGATGCCTATGCGACCTTTCGAGAACGCTGCTCCGCCGAATCGCTGGGCTTCGGAGCAACGCAGTTCCGAGTCTTCCGGAGCCTCAAGGTCCTCTACGAGCTCCCCTCGCGCCCGGAGCTTCAGATCCCACGGAAGTGAGGTTTTCCCCAGGAATTCGCCTCTGCCAACGGACCGCTCGTCGCCGAAAAGCTCGGCTGGTTCTCCTTCACCAAACGAAGCTTCGTCACAAGCCACTGTAAAGGGTTCCTCGCCACCAAAGAGACACGTACGCCTTGGCGACGAGCTGTCAGGACTTGTACCGGGTTCATCGTCCCCTAGAGTTGTTCACTCTGAAAACACCAACCGCTCATCACCGACAAGTGGCCACGACGCGAAGAAAACATCGACACCGAATAGCTCTGTCTTTGATCGCGGCCGCGACGCCTCTCTCAGCGATGCGCCCCCGCAGAAGGACTCCGCGTTATCCAAGCGCCCGAGGTACTCTACCAGGAGCTCGCTTATCAGGGAAGAGTCTGTATCACCTAGGCATTCTACAGGAGCTAACATGATGGTCCTGGCCCTGACAATCACCACGGACGTGCCGCATCCTCACGACAGATCCTCATACGCCAGACATACCGGCGAGCTCATCGTCTTCGGGACTAATGCGTGGAAAAGTTCTACTTCACTCGGGTGACGAAGATTCGTCCTCGAAAGAGCGTGCCTTAAATGCGAATCTTGGGTTTCCGATCGCCAGTGGCTCAACGGCAAAATCCCAATTGCCGAGGCGTTTTTCATTAGCGAAGCATCCCACAAACCCTCCGACCCGCACAAGCCATCGCTCTGCAGACATACCGAGGGGGCTCACAGGGTTACAAAAGTTTTCTTTCGATGGTTTCCTACAACCCGAAGAAGTTCCTTTTCCCCAGAGGTACTGCGCCCAGCGATGACAGATCGGAAACCACGACGAAATCGTTTCGTGATGCTTGGCAGCCCCACCACAGCCGGACCACAGCTTGGCTCAGGTAAGTTAAAAAAAGAGGAAGCTCCTCCTCAGCAAAAAATCGATTACAGCGAAGTCTACTTCGCTTCCAGTTCGGATACATTTAACGATGCGCTCTACATCAAACACCTGCAAGTGTAAAATAGAATTTACATCGTGTTCTACCGCCTCCTAATTACAACTCTTTTTGCTTCCCCAGGCGTCCCCAGACTCTGGCAACTCAAGCTGATCGAGAAGTTGCGTGGACACCTTGCCGGCTTGACCTTCACTAAGGGACCAGGGACCATTCCCTTCGCATTAGC
The DNA here is from genome assembly GCF_052857255.1 of Amblyomma americanum. Taxonomy (NCBI): domain Eukaryota; kingdom Metazoa; phylum Arthropoda; class Arachnida; order Ixodida; family Ixodidae; genus Amblyomma; species Amblyomma americanum. The sequence goes on from NC_135506.1 coordinate 13,577,117, forward strand.
CCAATTTAGCCACCATATCGGTTTTCCATTGGTCTCACACAAAATACGCAGGATATTGAAAAATAAACGTCGACTTTAGCGTGTGAAGAATATCTGGTTAGTATGTCCATGGTCGCTTCTAAAACTGAAGATACGCGAAGATTAGAAATTCTGGGCTTTTTTGATGGTGGTGATAACGGAGCGGTTTTCAAAGGCCCCAAGTCGCTTTTTGAGTCACTCATCGCACAGTCTTCCGTCCATGCCACAGAGTTCAAATGTCCTGAAAATTGCATAAAAGAGAAGTCACGTGGCGCCGCCACGTGGAGCCTCGTGCAACGGCGACCGATGACACATTCGTGAGCTTTCTGGATGAACGCTATCGGCCGTCTCGATGGGCAGTTATCATCGCAGTACAAGGGTGGTGAGCTGCTCTAACCTGCGGTCGGTGAGAGAGAGTATGGTATCTTACCACGAGATCACTCTCTCACTTTATCGCAATGATAGATTAATCTACCCCCCCCCCCCACACACACACACACAAAAGTTCTCACAAAACATCAGCGGGTCACCTGGCCCCAACTCCAACCCACCACCATCCCGAATCCCATATGACGCTCGGCTGCTGACCCGAAAGACACGGGTTTGATCCCGGCCGCGGAGTGGTCACATTTCGATGGAGGCGAAACTCTAGAGGCCTGTGTACTGTGCGATGTCAGTGCACGTTAAAGAACCTCAGGTGGTGGAAATTGTTCCGGAGCCCTCCACTACGGCCTCCCTCATAGCCTGAGTCGCCTTGGGACGTTAAGCCCCCCTAAACCAAACGATAATATATAAGGACGAATTCACACCCTCCTGCAAGCTGTCTGGTCATCCCAAGGCCACCCTTGCTCATACCCTGCAAGAGTACCATCAGGAAATTCCGCCGGAGGGTCTGCAGCTATCGAACCCCGAACAGTGCCGCATGAGAGGCCGTGTTGCTTAGCTTCTATCTGTACGTCTAACTCCGGGTCGCTGGCAGAGCCATAGAGGTCGCTCGACAACAAGGGCTCAAGGCCACCTGGCGAGGCTGCACCCCCACAGACTCCCATCACATCTTTGTCGACGAATAGTTCATTCTGTCTCTGAAAAGTGTTCGTTTCTGTGTTTTTTGGTACGCGCTCGCGCAGACACGCGCATGCATAAGCGAGTGGTTGTCCACGTTTTCTGCGCAGTGGAAAGGCGAATATGCTCTTAGCTGAAAAATATTTAAGTACCACATTCATGCAGCTCTCATTTGGCACATTAAAGAAAGTTTCGCAGCGCGGGTCATCATGCACGCAGCACGTGAGGCGCTGCATGCAAGGCTGCAGGTTTCCCGCGAGAAAAAAACATTCAACTAGCTGATGCGTGACTCAACTCTCTACCCCCTCTCAACCCATTTTTCAACCAGCCTAGAGACCCTCCGCCTAAACAGGCGTCTCTACCCCCTGCCACATAAGCAACTTTCCCCGGAGGACTCCCACTACCTTAGACGCATCCAAACACTTACTTTCCCCAATCTCCACCCCGTATACACAGCATTCTCTCAACTGTTATACGCAGATACATGTCCTTGGTGTGGCGATATTCCCACATTCACGCACATTACATGGACATGCTGAGCTATACCGAACCACTTAAAGCCGCAAAATGCGGCGAAAGAGCAGTGGGAGGTGTCGCTGGGCTGCGGCACCCTGAAAAACCAGGAGGTGCTAGTCGCCATCGCCAAAGCGTCGGCAGAAGCCACTGGAGTCTTGGACTTAACACCCCACCCACAATCCGCTCTGGTCTTCTTTCTACAATTAAATGTTTATTCTCTCTCATCGTATGTCCTCCTGGGAAGACACGGGCTTCGGCGCCGGAGTACCCGGGTTCGAATCCGACCGCGGCGGCCACGTTCCAATGGAGGCAAAACGCAAAAAGGCGCCCGTGGGGTGTGCGATGTCAGTGCATGTTAAAGATCCCCAGGTGGTCGAAACTATTGATGATGATGGCCTCTGGCTGAACGGCACGTACCCACGGTGGTGGATTGGCCAGGGTACATTGTTGATACAAACGCACCCATGGATAAGGAGTGGAGTAATTGGATAATTTTGTGAAGACGCAAATTTGGATGAAAAAAGGTGAAAAAAAGGAAATGAAATAATAATAATAATAATAATAATAATAATAATAATAATAATAATAATAATAATAATAATAATAATAATTGGTTTTGGGGGAAAGGAAATGGCGCAGTATCTGTCTCATATATCGTTGGACACCTGAACCGCGCCGTAAGGGAAGGGATAAAGGAGGGAGTGAAAGCAGAAAGGAAGGAAGAGGTGCCGTGGTGGAGGGCTCCGGAATAATTTCGACCACCTGGGTATCTTTAACGTGCACTGACATCGCACAGCACACGGGCGCCTTAGCGTTTTTCCTCCATAAAAACGCAGCCGCCGCAGTCGGGTTCGAACCCGGGAACTCCGGATCAGTAGTCGAGCGCCCTAACCACTGAGCCACCGCGGCGGGGAAATGAAAAAGCTGTGAATTCACATTCTAGCATAAGAATAAACCTGATGCAATTATATACCCGTGAATAAAATCGCACACAGGTTTCAAGGCATATCCCTTGGCGATTGCCCCAAAGGAGAGTAGTATCGGATGGATAGAGGGAGCCCCCAATCGAGCGAGGGGGATCTCCAAGTATGTTCTATTGAGAGAAGCCCGCCGGCGGCAAAAGAGGAAAAGGTGATCTATTGACTCGAAATTATTCCAGAGCCCTCCACTACGCCCCCCCCCCCCCCCCCCCCCCACACACACACACACTCTTCTTTCACTTCTTCCTTTATACCTTCCTTACGGCGCGGTTCGGGTGTCCACCGAGATACGCGAGACAGTTAACTGGGTCATTTCCTTTCATCAAATACCAATTTTACTCCGGGGCCGCGCGACAGGCTGCTGCTGCTCTGCGATCATCTTATTCGCGCATTTAGCTTTGTCCACACCTAAAGAGTAGTACGTACGCATAGGTGATGATGTCCTCAGGCTTAATGGCACGTATACCCACGACGGCGGATTGGCCAGGGGGTATTGCAAATGCACTTATGGGCAAGGAGTACAGTAATTGGATGATTTTATGACCTATAGACTCGAATTTGGACTAAAAATGGAGATTAAAAAAAGACTGAAATGAAAAAGCAGTGAAATCTCATTCTAGCAGAGGAATCTACCTGATGCAATTATATATTCGTGAATAAAATCGCACACTGATTTCAAGGCACTCGCCCCGAAGGAGAGGAGAATCGGGATAGAGGAAGCCTGTTTGCTGTGCGTGAATACCTCTTCCTCTTTCAGTTACTCGTAATCTCAGAAAACCTCAAATCCCTAATTACTTTGCCGAGTCCTTTTCCTTTTGAACTTCATTACCACAAGACCTTTTTGAGCATTATGTCATCACCGTCCAAGTCGTGGCCTGTTCTCAACGGAATAGGCATGTGCCATTTTCCAATGAACGACAACACTAGCATGCGCCAAGGCGGGAAAGAAGCAGAAGAGACATCTCGGTAAGTCGCGGCCTTTTTGAGCCTCTATCTTGGTTTAATAGCTGTACACGACAGATCTATCATCTTTACCGCCGGTGCCTGGACCACCAACTGCAAAAATTTTTTATTGCAATCTCTATCATAATTAAATATTGGGCATTATTTTTCGCGGATCGGCCAAGCCGGCGAATAGGCGGATGTTCTACCTCTGCGTCATCCGTACACTTTGGACTATTTCATTTACGGGATCAATAACACCGTGACATACCATATGGCGCGTTGCTGTGTTGATCTCGTAAATGAAATAGTCCAATGTGTACCGATGACTTAGAGGTAGGACATCCGCCTCATTCTCCGAGGGTATACCGGTGCTACTATGATTATCTGTGGCATACCAGATAGTTGAGAACGTGGTGTGGGATCAGGAACGTATCCTAGGGGACCCCTTCGGGCGCTGACTTCTTGGCAGTGTTCTTTTTAAAAGCATATGTGCCGCCTGCTTAGCAGCACCCCCCCCCCCCCCCCCCACCCCAGAAAAAAAATATTCTGGCTGCATGCCTGTGCAGGAACCTTGGTCAGAAAAGCATGCTAGGCAACGTCCACGAATTTTTACGCTCTTAAGGAGACGCTGGTAGACATCACACAAGAATGTACGACCGGCGTTAAATTTGCAGGGCCGGGTCATGAGCCGCTGAATTCCGTGCAACCTGGGCGCACAACCTCAAACTGACATGCATTCTGTCGTGTTCTCCGCGTTAAACCGCAGGCTGCAGGTTTAGATTTCAGGTTAGATGCAAAAGCTGGAATTGGCCCTTTTCGAGACTCGCGCAGCCCGAAAACTTTTGACGCAGGTTGTACAAATTGATGGCAGCGCACACTCATACACTGACGTCCAATCACGATGACGAGACGGTCGGAAAGTTCTGCGTATACTAAATGAGTTGGTGATGAAGAAAAAAAAAACAGTCTATCTCGTCGCCGAGACGTAGATATGCAAGCATGGAATGCATTGCATGAAAGGCGTGGCGCATTCTATAGGCGGCTATTACATAGTGGTAGCCGCACTCCAGTCTCGAGGACCCTTCGTCATAAGCAACTTTGCTGGATGACGCGCTCGGACTTCTTCGCCGCCTTTGGCAGGTACAGCGACCCGCGCCAAAACGCGCCCAGCAGAAGGCTAGCACCTTGGCTGCGCGCTCTCTCTCCGGGCGTTTCCCTCGGGACCCGACGATGGCCAGGACTCCGATTTCAATCCGGTTTACACTTTTAAGGAAATATGCGATTACTACAAATCCACCCACCAAACTCTTCCCACTCCTTGCAAAGGGCTGGGGAAGGCCAACGAGCGGGTACTCCTGCGCCTGCTCACTAACACGATGCTGTGCCCGGCAACTCTAAAGCATTTCAATCCTCAATTCGACGGGCGGTGCTCACACTGCGGGGAGGTGTCGGACACCTACCACGTGGTGTGGGCCTGCCAGCAGAACCCATCCCTACCCCCTATCCCAAACCCCACCCGAGAGGACTGGGAGGCGACCCTGTCCGGCTGCTGCACCCTCCAGGCCCAAAGGGCCTTAACGCAGCGTGCCCGGGCTGCGGCAACCGCCAATGGGGTGCCTGACTAGGCATCCCCACCTAGTGGTTGTAAGGGCGTGACCCTTCAGGTCACGGACCCCAACACCTCTCTATAATTAATGTTTTTACCACCACCACCACCCCCCATGCAGCTGCAATAAATGTGGTCGCGTTCGTGCAGCCCACCACGACCTGTAGCGCGTGCTGGGCGCGGTTCGGGTGTCCACCAAAATGCGAGACGATTACTGTCCATTTCCTTTCCTCAAAAACCAATTTTCAATTTTTCCGCCACCTCCTGGCACCGGTCCAGCGGGCTGCTACAGGTGCCTTAAGTGCCGCCGCGTGCAGCGACTTGCCTTTCACGTATTGGGCAGCGCGTTCATTGGAGAATTTTCTTTGGAGCAGCTTTGGTACCCTTTTTGGGTAGTACTTGTAATTGCTCTAGAAGCTCCTTGTGGGGACTCTTCGGTTTTCCCTACGCAGCCTTTTTGGAACGCCTTCTCCGCGGCCGCCACGTCTTTGTTTACCCGCACTCAGCGTGACTACTGTGACGGCCAAGATATACTACGATATGATCCCGATAGTGAAGCCGACAGTCGGCTTATGTGGAGCTGTGCCTCGCCTTTTATGCGAAGCATATTAACGTAGGTTTCGGGCCTTCGCGCGACGCCCGGCGGTGGCCACCATTGACCCTGAAGTGGGGTCACGTGACATGACGTCACGTGATGACGTCACACAGGCTGCAGATGGGGCCTCATATCGCGCCGTCGGACGCCTCCCGGCGGTGGCCACCATTGACCTTCAAGTAGGTCACGTGACATGACGTCACGTGATGACGTCACACCGGCTGCAGATGGGGCCTCATATCGCGCCGTCGCTCGCCTCCCGGCGGTGGCCACCATTGACCCTGAAGTGAGATCACATGATGTGACGTCACGTGACGACGTCACACCGGCTGCAGATGGGGCCTCATATCGCGCCGTCGCCCGGCGGAGGCCTGCACGCTTCGGTTCGCGCCGTCGCGCGCGACGCGGCGGCGGCGCCACCATCGCTGCATCACGTGATATGTGACGTCACGCCAGGGATGAAGCGGCGCGCGCCCGCCGTCGCGTCAGTCTCTGTGCCCGCAACCGCGCCAGCGTCTTTGCGCCGGGCGTGTATGCGGTCAAGATGCCTCCAAACGCTAAGGACGTTAATAATAGGAATGCAAAACGAAGGCTGCAGCGTGCTACGGAAACCGATGAAGAACGCGAAGAACGCCTAGCCAAGCGGCGCGCTCAATATGCGGCTCGCTGCTTAACATGCTTCGCATCCACTGGGATTAACCTTGATAAGCCTACAATTTTTTAACGCCGACTGACTGCTGCTATCGCTCATACCACAGTCGCGCATGTGCTCTCGGCTGGGAGTGAATTACTTGCCATATCAGAGATCTTCGTCGGGGCGCTCTCATTCTGTCTTCCCTCCCCGTAAGCCACAGCCGCTGCGTCGGCGCACACTAGTCTCCTTTTCCCCGTACATCAATAGTGCGGCAGAGCTACACTGAACTAATATGAAAACTCTTAATCGATCATCGGTGGATCGTTTGAATGCATTAGCATTTCCTGTTGCTGCTGATTCTGTTGTAGCTCCGCCTTATGGTTTGGTCTATGGGGGTATAACGTCCCAAAACGACTTGGGCTATGCGGGACGCTGTAGTGAAGGGCTCCGCAAATTTCGACTTCTTTAACGTGCACTGACATCTTATGGTTTATGGGGGCTTAACGTCCCAAAGCGACTCGGGCTATGAGCGTATGATGCGATAGCGCTATTGGGTTAATGCCCATATATGCAGAATTGGTCTTCTACTTCACATTCAGAGATCACCGAGAGTTGTACCACTACTGGCGCAGTTGTGCAGCGATGCACCACTGCCCCGGCAGCTGGCAGTTTCAAACTCAGCCACCCGTGGAGTTTGCAAGAACTGGTTGCTCTTCCCGAGCAACCTCTTGCGCCCAATCATCAAAGACCACCTGCCACGGTGGGCAGATTGTGATGTCACAAGGTTCGCACCATGTCACGCGTGACAGCGATTGCCATTTCTGCTTGCACAGAGCCGTCTAATGCTAAAGAATTAATAAGAAACACTGAATCGAGACACCCCAAGTCGATTGTTTGCGGAGCGACCCCTAGGGGTTTTTGTGTTCACAAGAGAAAAGACTTGGTCAACGCAAAACCCTGAGCACACTGTCTTGATGGACAACTTCGACGCGAAAGTAACGAACAAGCAGGCAAGCAGGAAGTAACTAGGTCCTAGGAATAGCAGAGAGAACTACTAGAATTTGCAGGAGGAAATACTCAAGTGTGATAAATATCTGTTGCCTCGTAAAAATAGAGGTTAATCATCTTTTTATGAAAAGAAAAAACATGCTATTTGTCAGCTTCCACTTAAATCTATACACTTGATTTACTACATTCCAAATTATTTCATCCTTCCAGGAAAGTAGGCACAGCCAAAGGCAATCAGATATGCATTGGCGATGATGATGGCACTTTCAATGGATAAGAATCTCTTGTCACCAAACTAATTTCCAAGTCTGCAAGCAGGAACAAATCAATCTGGGCCAAATCCCCAGAACAGAGGTTGAGGAAACCAATTCGAAGACTAATTGGTGCAATACTGCAACTGCCACAGTTAATCCATGGGCAGAACGGTGTCTTGGACAACTCTTCCAGCATGCATATTACCCATGCGTGCCACCCTTCGGTTGCTGATAACCTTGCATGCCAGTACTTTACTAACACATGACCGAAAGAATGCAATACCATGAGCTGATCAACAGTGTCTCACTCAGTGCTGGAACGAAAACAACAAAGCAGGGAAGTCTGGGCATTTCTTTCCAGTTTATATATTCCCAAAAATAGGCTGTCTGCATCTCATGTACATTTCTATTAAAAAGAGGTGCAAGCAAGCAGGCAGTGCACCCAGGTGACTAGCGGTGACCCTGAAAGAAAAATGCAACTGCACCCAAAACGTGTGTCTAAGGCAGCAAAATAGTGCTCATCACAAACAAATATGTTGGAGCCATGTGAAGAAAGTCTGCACCTGCGGGAATCCTGACTGTACACAGTGCTATGTGTACAGACACGTAGATGGACAATGTCTGTAAACTGGGGACTAATCATGCCACAGATATGAAGACTCAACAATTAAACCAGAATAAATGATTCAAGCCAGTCAGTTAATACACACACACAGAAAAGAGTGAATGCTTCACAGAAGAAAAAACGGCAAGCTACCAAACTACCGACAATGCAAGTTTGAAACTCGGAAATGACAGCAAGTTTTCACAACATAATGTTAAAAAAAGCAAAAAGTTTCCAGAGCAGAGTCCAAGCAAAAATCCAGTTGGTTTCATACTCTGTAAACTGATACAGCCATTACTAAGAATGAGTTGTATGTTCAACATGGGTACTTGCTTTCACGTTTTTGATAACAAACTGATGCTCTGGGTCACTTGTTACTGAGATACCTCTACAAGTTTTATAGCTTTATCAATGGCTGCTGCCTTTCTGCATCATCCTATCAGCTTCTTTATTGCTACTACACATCAAAGACCTACGGACACACAACTACTGGTTGTCAGAGACAAGAATTGGGATTGCACGTATGCAATCTTACCTGCAGCTGCTAATCAGCAAGTCCCCCTTCTGTGCAAAAACAATGATGAAATGGTTTCATTAACAGAGAGAAAGAAAAGAGAAAATCTGGCAAAACCTATATGCATGCAAGTGACTGCTGGACTAATAACACACATGTACATACCCAAAAGCTATGTGACAAATGTGCACTAGGTAAGGCATCATTAATATGCTAAGACATGAAGAGCATGCTGCTTTTTCTACAAAGTTACCTGATCGACTAACACAATATTCTACTTTGATTGAAAGCTCTGTGTTAGACTTGTTCGTGGCTCCACATGCAAACTAACACACTGACTAGTCTTGAGCTACTCGATGCATCGCTGGGCGGCCCAGCAATGCATCACTTACAAATAACTTGTCATGTTAAAGAATGTGCACATGCATTTAGAATAAAGCACTAAATAAAGGACCTACATGATACATAAAAAAATGTCTGTGAATGTCATGACGTGATGCAAAGCTAATGAAATTTAAGAGCACAACTCACACTGGTCTTTCAATGCAGTAAAGAAAGCCTGACAGAGCACAAGTATTCTTGATGTACTAGGCACTAAAATGTGTTTATAATGACACTGAAACTGTATAAAAAGTGGCACTATTTAAAGGCAATCCACAAATATGGCAGCTTGCTCTTCAGAACCAACAGGTGATGCAAAACTAACTCTGCATGAAGGTTATGTTTCACAGCACACGGCTATGTACCATTGGCAACGTGTAAAAAGTTTACGAAAGTGACCTGTTTAAAGACATATTTCCTGCGTGTTTGTGCACAAAGACTTGGGCATTCTACAGACATACAAGCTTACACCATGAATGCTTTGCGAAACATCTGTGCACTCTTGGGTAACCACTGTCCAGTTCTATATATTGCGCACATGGAAACTTTTTGGCAGACTGCATCACATGGAAGTAGTAAAACGTTAAATTCTACATAACTATGTAGTCTTGCCATGACAAGTAACTGCATGAGAAGCTGCAAGCCCAAATTCAGGAGCTTTAGTAACCAGTGCAGAGACATCACTAGCATTAACCTCTTTCAAATCAAACTTTCTCTGCAACCTTCTGGGACTTTTATCATCCCGCAGCAAAGATAGATCACGAACTCTACGCATGTGCATTTGAGCAGTACGTGTAGCATATACTATATCTATACATGAAACCCCATCCCGAACTCATCACATTGATACAGTAGGGAGATTCTTGAAATGCTATGATTAAAGATCAAAGCACAGTACACGCATTCACACCGACATGCAAATTAACCGATGCACTCCAAAACAGTAAGAAACAACAAATAACTCCTTTGCTGTCACAACGCCCAAACCAGCCTGCTGTTTGCATCATCAAATCTTCAAAAAATGGCAATGAAATGGCGTCTACTAGCAATGAGGTTAGTACTTCATTATGCTCTCTCACACAAGCACAACTCAAACAAACGCAAAGTTGTTGCATGCTAGTACTCTCCGTAGTCGACACTGTTCTACAGAATCAAGAACACACTCAGCCTGAAGAAAGCAGAAGCAGCCCGTCTGTCCACTTCTAGAACCAAGGCCACAGTGTCTTCCCTTGCATTAAATAAGCTCTAACCAGGGCCTGTACTCTGGCTTTGATTCTTGTGACGACTGATTCCCAAAAGCTTGCACTCAATTGCTGAACATGCGAAAGTCGTCGTTAGCGTTGCAATGACAAGGGCAGCCGCACCATCGGCACTCATTTCCCCCTGCAGCAGAAAGCGAGGATCTTCTCTAGCTGCGTTTCTGAATTAAAAGCACGACATTTTCGAAAACCAAGCGACATGTCTTGATAAAATACACAAGGAAACAAATTCAAGATTATTAGTAAAAAGAAACACATTGCTTCTGGCCTCAGTTCATACACAACTTCAATTATGTTCTGGTACCCTACAGGGGTGCATTTATAGGTCACTCTTGTAGGGGGGGTGGTGGGGGGGGGGGAGAGTTCGGTCTGAACTACGGATTTCACGAACTTTCTTCATCAAAAGAAATGGGGTTCAGCACAATTTCCCCATGTAAAAAGCTCCCCCACTGAAATGCAACCCTGGCACCCTAAGCGCTGCTTTTATGTGTTCAAATGAACAAGCGAAGAAGTGGCTTGTCTACGGTACTGCAAGTCAGTACATCAAGCCTGCTGTGTCAGAGGCAATACAGAAAAAAAAAACTGCAACACACCTGAGTGTTAAACACATTTCTGTAGTGACATGCATGTAACTGATTGAAGGTCTGAGTTACGACCGAACGCCAAAACTTTTTCCACTGCTGCAGCCTATCGCAACACACTTCTGGAGGATCAATTCTCACATGCATTGATGGCAAAATATGGGCCTAGGTTTACAAAGCAACCACACTGACTGTGATCAGCAATACATGGGAGATTCCCATTGTGTGCACTTCAATGAAAACAAGAGGCAGTGTCAGCCACTCATTTCAGACCAACACTCTGCTGAGACGTTTCTATTTTGGCTTCTAGTTCAGCCACTTTGTTAATTGTGGACACAGCTATCACAAGCTCAGGACAATGAATCCATGTTCTTGGTTGTTAACGTCGTTTGCATTCATAACACCAGTCTGATGCTGCACTTGACCTGAATGCTTGTTAAATGTATGCAAGCAGGAGTTGTGCCGATTCTGCAGTCTGTCACTCTAGCACACTGCCGCATTGGCACTACGCAGCTTACATTCTTGGAACTGAAATATACCCACAGGCTAATCATGCTGCCTTTACTACAACTATTTTACACGATCCATAGGATGTGCTGGGCAATATTATAAAAGGAGTGCAAAGGCTTTTGCTCCATGCTTTGAGATCTTGTGGTGCTATGACATCGCACCCGGTACAAAGCATCTTTACTCAACACTCAGGCCTGCAACATTACCAGGTTCTTTCTTACCATATCTGTGGCCCAAAGCATGGCCAAATTGCCGAAAGTGAATGACACAACAAAAATGCGTGCCTACAGAACAACAGTCATCGTAAATGTAAACTCTCACTCACCTAGGGAAACAAAATAACATAATAAAGAAGCTTGAGGAAGTACAGGAATCTTGTTCATAATGAAAACGAAGAGAAGGTGCCACAGCTCATTTACAAAATAGAAGACAAAGATTGTGCTCAAATATTGGGAATATTTCGAAGTGTACGATTCATCTCTAGGGGTATAGACAATGGCAATTTTTCCATGTCATTGGAGAGACATGGGAGAGGCCTTCGCCTTACAGTGGGTGTAGTCAGGCTGATGACGATAATAGTCAAGTGTCAATCTATGTTAATGCAACCGGTGCTTTCATGGTGCACTTTTACAGGCTACTTGGCCGCACAAGAGCTTCACCTTCATACATTTCACTCACAAATCAAAGCACCTTTTGCTTGCTTTCAATGTGAAAACAGGACCGCAAGGGTCCTGAAATGTTGCTTACATTTCTTTTTTTTTTCCCCTCGGCAAGTGCTTGTTTACCTCTACGATTATTGCCCCTTTTCCAGATTGTTTTACTCGACCTTAGAATAAAATAACAGACACGTACAAAACAACCTGCCTTCTTTAGAACTCACATCAATGAGGTACCTGCTACCGCAGTTTGCATCATACGAAAGTAAGGTCTCACCCAACACTAAATGTGCCTTGACACCACACACACGCAACCGATAACCTTATTAGAGCGCATTCAGATCTGCTGATGGTGACCAACAGAGTTTTCAAAAAATGACTGCATACACACCAACACAGTACTGGCATTTGTACTTTTTCTGTCATGCTCTCCTTTAGCATAACAGACCATTCATTACCTGTTTACTGCTATCTTGTGTTGGTGCTGTTGCAAAAAGCAAAACACTGGTGGCCTTGCCTGGAGACTTCCACAAACTAAATGTAGGCTATGCACATTTAATTGCCACAGTGTACATTATTTTCTAATAATTCAGCACTCTGTTCACACACCGGAAAACTCCTAGCTCCTATACGTATAGAGGCATTTGGGCTCTCACTAAAACACAGCAAACTGCTATCATCCGTTGCCTTTCCAGCACTCTGCGCACTATGTCAGACCACGCCTGAGTCACTAGCCGTGTGCCTTCCCCTCATGCTCTGCACATCCACCAGCCCTGGAACACTCTTGCCAGCTGGTACCGGTGGCGGATCAACATCCACCAGTATCTTTGTGTACAGCGGCCGCTCTTCGAGGGCTAGCACCTGGTACCGGAGGTTGTTGAGACCGTCCATATCGTGCCTCGACTCGGCATTCCCGAGAAGCTCCTGCCTCTGGGCGCTGGGCTCTGCTTTGGCGTGGGCCAGCATCGTGTAACGCGACACGGACGACGGCCACCTCACGATCGACATGTCCCGCGCTCGTATGCGTCGCTGCAAGTCATCGTCCTCGCCACCCCAGCCGAAGAATTCGTTCGAGAAACCGTTGAGCTCGCGGAACTGGTCCGCCCTGACAGCCACGGCGCCCCCGAAGAGGTCCGGATACGGAAGAACGAACCGGAAGACGTCGACCGCCGAGCTCAGGTGGCGAGGGAAGCGCTCGCAGCGGTACAGGTTCCGCGCGTCGATGGGCAGAAGGTCGACGTCGTGGAAGACGAAGCAGCAGTAGCTGTCCCGAGCCAGCGCCTCGGTGAAGCCGATGTTGAACAGTTTGGCCCGGTTGAACGCGTGTCGGTCGCTCTGCTCGACGACGAAGACGCCGTACTGAAGCATCTGCCGCTGAAGGAACGGGTGCATGTGCTGCAGGAACAGGTCCAGGTGTTCGCTCCGGTCTCGGTACGGAACGACGATTGCCACGAAGTGCTTCGAATTGCAGGAAGGCGGCGCCCAGCGACCGCCCGGCAGGATGCCCCACTTGGTCTCCAGTTCCTTCAGAAACGTCCGGTTGACGCTCCTCATCACGGGCAGAGTCTTGCGCGGCATCATGGATGGGCGCGTGGCACAACTTATGCGCAAATCGACGTTCTGCCACGACAGCTGGTACCCTTCGCGGGGTGTCCAGGGGCACTCGCTGGAGGCGCGGTCGATGTCGGCTTCCGAAAGCGCGATGTGGTCGCCTGTCCGCCACGTAGGGCAACGCAGCGCACTCAACCAAAGCGCGGCGAGAAACAGGCCGACCAGCAAGCCTCCTGAGTTGTGACGGTAGAAGCGAAACATAGTGTAACGCCTAGAAAGGCGAAGGACGATCCGCCTGACCCCGTGCGAGAACACCATGTTTGACATGAGGCGACGACAGCTCTGAGCTCTTCGGTCTTTAGACCGTGAACGAGCGCCCTAACCCATGCCGTTGTTGCTGGCTTCAGCAGCGCACATCGCAGCCGTGTGAGCAGGGGTCAAAGATAACGCGGCCTCGTTTTGATAATCCGGAAGCTTGTTGCTAAACTCGTTCATACGAGCGTCCCGACAGCGTCCCTTTCGCTCGCACGGTGAACGCGAGTTGATGCATCTCACCCGGTCTTCGCTGTGTGTCGCACGCACCTTGCCACCAATTTCCCCGCGTTACGTTCGGTCGCCCGCACGTTTACGCACCACCTGTTCCGGAAAATAAAAACATCTGAGAGAGCTGGCGAAGTACGGAACCAAAAGTGCAACGTTGCAGACATAACGGTCAGGAACGCGCCAGGAGCAGCAGCTGAATGTGCGGCAAATGCAAAACTTCAAAACGATCTTAAAGATACTTTATTCATGATTTTGTACAATTCATAAAAATGTTCAACTTAAAAAAGCTAGAACAACAACTTAAGATCGACACGACTACATTCTTTAGCTACTTTGTCAAACTTGAAAACCTCCTAACCAATCATCATCATTAGCGTCCCGTTTGAAACATGGCGGCGTCCACGCGGGAAGCATGCGACGAGCTCAATTCATCAGAACTTGGAACAAAAACATAGTAATAACTTCTGTACGCTACTTACACTGAGATAGTAGTCCCCGGCATAGTAATTAGATTTCGTTGTTGTTTAACTTGATGCGTCGTTTGCACTCGGATGAGTGCAGAGCTGGGCCACTTGTTGCATGTCACTAGCGAAAGCGATCTAAATGCTGAGATTGAATGAAGAGGGTTTGCGTCCCTCCCGCTGGTTTCGTGGCGCGCAATCATTTGCACTGCCAAACTGTTCAATAGCCACGCATCTTCTACACCTTGATGCTACTGTATAATCAGCCTTCTTGGTTAAACAAAAATAAATGAAAGAAGGAATGTTTGGCGGAAACAAGAAACTGCATTACGAGTATTACTGTCGACACTTATCTTTTAAGCGAGCACGAGTCGTTAACCATTATTTGCGGTCCTCTTTTTCCTTTTTTTTGCTTTCAAAAGCTTCCAAAGATCTACCCTGCTTTGATTAAAGTGCTATAAACTACTAAGCGATGACGCCTTTCTCATCTTTGCACCCTGCTGTGACTCTATGTAGTGCGTACAACAGCAGCAGTACCGAGAGCTTTGCTTTGTTTTCAGCTGGGAAGAAGCCTACCTAAACGAGCTGAACAACTTCACAGACCATGGCGACATAGGTGAAGTGTGGTAAGCGCCATCTTCCTTAATGGGTGCCTAAAACAGGAAACCACACTGTGCCAAGCTTCGCTTGTATTCTATGTGCCATACCTGTGCTGCCACTTAGCTTTATATGCCGGTAGGGCAGGTTTTGCAGTTAGTCATATGTAGAGGAAGCTTCAGGTGGCATCTATATGGTTGCAGTACCAGGGGTGATTGCGTGAATGGTTTTCTATTTATTCTTCCCAGCGAATCCAGGAACCACATAGATTCTATCAAAAAAATTTAACTGCTTCCACATGCGTAATCGTGTCATTAAAATTTACTGATTCAATGCAGTTTAACTTTTCGAATATTCTTTGTTGTTACATTACACACTCTTGGAATTGTCTTCTATCTGCTCAGATATGTGGCATTGTTACTTCAGGTTCGGCAGCCAAAATGAGCATCGCGTTGTCAAATGGATGCTGCAGCATGCTGAAAAAGCAAGCCATGTTTTGGATGTTGGCTGTGGAAATGGACACCTTCTCATTCGGCTGGTTTGTAATTACTTGTTTATTAGTAATCCCACTGGTTAGGTCCTCTAAACTATAAAGCTAGTCTGCTGAAGACCATCGTCATCAGTCAAACTGCACCCACTGCAGGACAAAGGCATCCCTTTAATTGACTCTGTCCTGTACCACCTGCGGCAACCTTATCCCTGCAAACTTCCTAATCACATCCGCCCACCTTACCTGCCTAAACTTGTCTTCCTTTGGAATTCTCTCCATTACCCTTAACGACCATTGACTGTCTTGCCTTTGCATTGCATGCCTTGCCCGTTCCATTCTGGATTTCGACTGGGATGTCATTAGCCCGCGTTTGTTCCCTGACCCACTCCGCCCTATTCCTGTCTGTTAACTTTACACCTATAATAATTTTTCGAACTGGCTCAACAATGCATGCAACGATGGCGTAGAGGCAGAGCTTGCGCCTCTTGTGCAGGAAGGCAGCAGTTCGAGTCCCATTGGCGCACAATTCTCCATGTGAAAAAAAAATTAAAGAATCAGTATCGATGGAATTGAGTAACCAGACCTGGAGACCGGAGCTAGCAATGCACCCTTTCACCAGAAATAGATTGAGCCACTCTGGTGCAGCAGTACTTGGCCATTACCAGCTACATGAAAATACCAAATTAACACCCTGCTGAAGATACGACGAGGAAAAAGAGCATGTGACTGTCTTGTGCTGACACCTAAAAGTGGTTGCCGTTTTAATGCTAGTTAGTGCTTGAGAAGACCATGCTTCCCTCTCGTTTTCTGATGTCTTGCATGGATTAATTCTGAGATGCAGCTGGATGTGTTGGCATTTGCTTTGGTAGTGCAAATGAGGCTGCTGAAAGGTGGTGCAAGTGCAGTAGGCCTGCATTACTTGTAATTCTTTGAGCTCGCAGGTTACTGTGTGTAAACTACAATTTATAGTAAAATTGTATCTGTGAACAAAGCAACTGCAAGCTTTTTTTTTCTAAGAATCTGTATTTTAGCACTAATTCTTGAATGAAGTGTCAACTGTTCCTAGGTTGTGTCTAGGGGCTGGAATTTTTTGTTATGTTATCAAGATTGAGCAGACTATTTCCCAGTGTTTATTTTAGAACAGAATTTTCGCTTTCTTTCAGCGAATATTATTTTCCACGGGGGAACTTTCTTTTTTTTTTTGGTGAAATATGTAATGATTCTGTGCAGTAAAAAATTATGTAGAATTTACTTGGTTACTTCTTTTTAGCACAAGCTGCTCAAGTACCAGTAATTAATACACAAATGGTCATATTAACAGCGGCTATCCTTACAGAAGGACATCGTAGTGCCGTAAAAGTAAAAATATCCGAGTTAAATGATCTATATGTGAGACGAAAGTGAAAGCTTAGCTCTAAAAACTTGGTATTCATTTTCTGCTTGCATTCTGTTTGAGATTGTTCTGCTGCACTTCTAACTGGTGCTCTGAAATTGTATCTGTGCTCAGGCCAAGGAAGGCTTCACCAACCTGACTGGAACTGATTATGCTAAGAGTGCTGTGACCCTTGCAAAAGAACTGGCAGCCAAGGAGGCAGTCTCTGTAGCATTTGAGGTGAGCTTCTCCTGAAATGTTGCGTGCATTTTCTTCTCATCTAGGTATGAGCTGAACGTTATAGTCTTTACTTATTGTCAAGCCTTGACCTCTTATTGACTTGAAGGCATAACTTGTGGTTGCTGGAGCGTGCTCAATGTTGAGCAGCATTGAGCAACTTAACATCTAAAAAGTACAAATACAAAATTTACGCAAGGGTGGGTCAGTACATGCTTGGGGCCCATAATTTTTGGTAAAATTAATTTTTCTTCTCAATTTTTGCACCTTGAAAGGATTTTGCAAAAATTCAGTCAAATTCAGTTCTTCCCAAACACTGTCTTTCAATATTGTACTTCTCTGCTGCAAGCAGTTGGACTGAGTCACTGTATCAAAGCTAAGAGCTACTCTAAGCCGAACTGCAGTTTATTTTTACCGTAGTTGGCCATCACAAACAAATACATCCTTCACAAATTTAATGCTTTTGGGCCTTTAGGAAACAATAAATAAAATAAATTCAATGTGGAAGTGGTCTCTGAAGTTAACTCGTGAGAGTTCCACTGTTTCTTCCTTTGAAGGCACAATGCTGACACACAGTAACAAAGATATGAAAGAGTAATGCAAGTAAATTCATGCTACACGCTATAACATTAATTGCTGAAAACAAGAAAATTTGACATTGTGGGAAAACCTCTGTGAATAATAGTGCATTCAACAGCTCCTTTCTCTCATCCTTCAAGCACGCCGACATCCTTGGTGATGCTCCCTCGAGTGCCTGCCTTGCGAGGAAGTACGACTTTGTCTTGGATAAAGGTGGGAACTTTTCGTCTTTGTTTTAAAGGGCCGCTGCCATGCTATTTAGAGGGGCACTGATGTCAAATTAAAGTTGGCCTGTACCTATACGTCACCGCATTCTAATGACAGAGACACTACTGTCTCTAAAAGCAGAGGCTTCATAAGCTAGAAATCGACAAAAAATTAAATACAGAGGTTGTCATCACCGGCTGTTGTCGCAACTTAACTGAAGTGCGTCAAAACTCTTCTTGGCACACGGATCCGAGAAGATAGGCTGCATTGCCATTCACTTCAACACAGAGTTCTTTTCAGTGTAGACATCACGAGTTTGAATCGGGAGGCTGGAATATTTTGAAATCTAATTTTTTCACCAATAAATGCATCTTTCGCGGTTGAGCTAATGTCAGCATACCCCGAAAGAGTCGTAAAATCGATTTTACTAAGAGTGAAGATTGGACGCTGTTGTCCTCAGTGTCCCTTTTATAGAAGCTTTATCACATTTTGGATGTGAAAGGGCAGTGTCTTTCAAACCTTTTTCTAGAGCATCTTCTCTGCAGCAGTTTTTCTAGAAACAGTTTTCTGGAGCATTTTCTGTTGCCAAATTTGATTCCTTCAATGTTGCTCAATTTGAACATATGATTTACTTCGACCGATGCTTTGGCCCCTTCAGCATTGAGGGTATTGAAAAGGATATCCTTAATTTAAACTCCGTATAATTTTAACAAATTTTTGGCCCATTTCTAGTTCCAGCTATCAAGAGCTGACTTTTCCACTACAATTACATAGTGGATATACCATATTTACTTGCACAATTTGCGCACTTTTCTCCTGAAACTAAGGCTTCAAAAAGGAGGTGCGCAGATTACGTGGATGTTTCGCAAATGCGTCCTAAAAAAACTCTGCAAAGGTCATAACTCACAATGTATACGGTATATTGCCACGTATAAGTCAACCCCACAACTCGCGCCCCTTGTAGAACGAAAAAAATAAATGGACTCCGAATATAAACCAGCACACCACTCCACACTCACCCCAGACCCATGTTATGTAGTTACATGCACATGGTGGCGCCTGTGGTGCTCGAAGTAATAGAACACGAAACGGTAAAATCGCAGTCAGAGGCTGCACTTTATTTATTCTTATTTTTTGTTTTCTTGCACAAACCGCGACTCCACATGCTCCACGGCTGCACGCACTTAGGCTGGTTTTTTTCTGCTCATTAAACACAGAGAGCATTGTGCAGGCTGAATTCGCACTGCTTCACAAAGGCTTGAAGAACACAACACACTTGAGAAGTGAACAGATGGCATGAAAGAATGCAGAGATAGAAATGACAAGAACCTGCGCAGGTCTGCATCATCTTCACCAACGGTGTCCTTGTGTTCAACAGTTGCTGTATTCAACAGAGCTTAAGTCATGTAGCTCATGTTCTACCACACAGCTGTTTGCATGTAAGTGTGGCTTGTAACTTTCGTATCATTCGCTGCTGTGACTAGCAAGCACATAGATGCTAGAAAATAACATAGTTCTCACGACATAGGAGCTTTCTAAACCTGGCCTCTAATTAGTTCTAAACGCTCTAGCTTTTGTAACACTGTGCAAGTTTTGTGAAGCTGAATTCTGCTGTGGTTTGCTTTTTTGCATTTTCTTTATTTTTGCTCTCTCCACCATATCTGTCACTGGCTCCTGCTCTTTGTATGCCGGCTTTGAATGTTTATTAATAACATATTGACGTTGTCATTAGTGTTATATTTCAATGTTATTATTTGTTACCTGTTATTCACACACAGATACATCAATGTGCCATTTTGAGTTTGATGCACATTTCGATGGACAAGCCATGTCCTGAGTGAATTCGTTCATTCTTTGCTCCACATGGGGGCCTAACTTTAGGTACTGATATTTTGGATGTGATAAAACAGCTAGGTGGCTTCATGTACTGTATTCGGAGAGAGCGGCACGGCCCACAAGGAAGAAGTTCTGAGCAGCTGTCTTTAGTTTTGTCGTGCTGTCTCCTTTTAACGACAGTGAGTGATTGCGGTAGTCTTGTGTGAAAACTCTGCTACTGAAGCCTTCTGAAAAAGTAGTGGAAGAGCTGTTTGGTTGCAAGGCACACCACTTGCAGCAATATGAACAGTACACAGACTTCTGCATTTTATCATTTTATTTTATTTTTGCAGTGCAAGGTTGGTATGTCTGTTGGAGCCACAGCTGTACTTTGTTTTAAAGGTTTCTAGTGCCATTTAAATATGACAGTAGAGTTGCTGTTAGATTGCTTGTAGTGAATGGTAAATGTGGAGCACCTTGTCTTGTTTGATGCTGATATGTATGGTTAAGCCTTGATCTAACAAGTTCATCGAAGCTGCAGTTATCAGGAGAAATTGCAGTTGGCTTTGTATCTCTCTGTGAAGCTGTGATAATTATCAGTATTAAAGGGAAAGTGCTGAAAAATGCAAAGCTTGCAGTGAACAGATGGCAAGTTTATTGTAGCATACACGACAGAAAACACATTTATAAATATATCATTTGGAAACATGTGCCATAATGGCTGGATGGCTCATATGTACAGGTATGTTCATTATCCGAAGCAGAATCGACATTTGAGCTAGTTGGTATCGCATCTTGTAAAAATATATTATCCGTTGTCCTGAGTGCGCTTCATATATTTTTACAATATGTTCATTATCCTCCTGTTCTGAAAGAAAGCAGTGCACCACACGAACCATCTGTTCATTGGCTTTTCTTTGCAGGAACATACGATGCTATCAGCCTGTCTCCCGACAATGCAAAGGCCCAGCGTGAGCGCTACATTCGTGCAGTCTCTGAACTCCTGGCAGTTGGAGGCCGATTTGTGATTGTATCGTGTAACTGGACACAGCAGGAACTGACTGCACATTTCGAGCCAGGTTGGTTTTGCAGGCATATGTTGCATATGAAGGCATGGCAACTTTTTTTTTTAACATCCGTGCTCTGCAGGCACAGGAAACAACTTTGACTGATGCCTTTTACACAGAGCTAATGGAATTTGCTGTGATGCCATTCACAATTGAATAACTTCTTAACTCATTTGATAACATAATGTGTACTGTTGCCCCCATTTGTTATATAGAGGACGATATTGTTTTAAAATGCATTTCCATCAGTTACTAAGCATTTTGTGGCTACTGATTAGATGAGCTATGTCTCTTGAGTTTTGATGCGCCATTTTCACCAACTACTGTGATACTTTTCTGGCTATTATCTGCAGAATTAAGCTGTTTGATTTAATTAATGGTTATGGCATCTGAAACTTATGAATGTGGTTACATGAATAAAAATAATTTTTAAGTATAGTTCCTTGACATGACAATTGCTGCAGCATAGTTTAAATCTAGATGCATGGCACTGGCCTTAAAGAATATTGACCTGAGCAAACTTAAGCACTTGACGCTCAACGTCATTTCTTGTGTCCATATAGCACGGGCACTAGAAAGGGCAGGAGCTGTTATCTAGATTAGGCGTACTTTACTTTCTCGAAGGAAAATACATGTTATAATAACATCAGTGCTCATTTGCTTTTGTAATGATCTCCCTTCTCGTTATGGAACATTTAAAGGTGTAAAATTGTGCAGTGGAAAGCGCCTTGCAATCTCAGAATTTAAGAGGCTGCCCAAAAAGCCTGAAGACTGACCGATTGCAGCACAAGAAGAAAATTAGGTGTGTGACTTTAAACAGATAACGGATTGATGCCAGGTCGCTGATAGTTGAGGTTAAATTAAGAGGAAGAAATGGACTTGAGCAAGATAATGTAATGTGTAGCACAGATAATAGGTGGACTCGTAGAGTCACAGAATGACTGTCAACAGAACAAAAATGTAGTTGAGGACAGCTGAGAATCGGGCTGAGGATCAAGGTATGTAAATTTCTAAGGATAGGTTGTGTAATGCAAAACAGGATTACTTAGAAATGAAGAGATCTGTTGTGGAGTGGATTTAGCTGGGTTTACAATGTTGGTCTGACCCGTCTTGTCTCTGCAGAGCTCGTGCTTCTGGACATCATACCAACACCGACTTTCACGTTTGGCGGCAGTAAGGGCAAATCTGTGACGGCGCTGGTCTTTGGGTGCAAGCCTCGCACAGAAACATCTTGACACAACACGCAGCTCACGTCCCTTTCTTAAACAGGCGTAAGCTTGTGGCCGGTGTGATGAAGACAATGAATTGCGATTCTACGTCTGAACAGAATATCCCTATTGTTCTACAAAACCCTCACAGTCTCAAAAACAGTGGGGGTTGCATGTGCCTATTCTTAATAAAAGTGGTTATGCATTGTAGTATTATCAAAAGTGTTAATTGTTGGCCTAGTTGGTACTGTAGTTGGGACATATTCAAGACAACAGCGCAATGGCTCTAGGCCATAGAAGAACACATAAGGAAGGGTGGAAAGGACGAACACAGCGCTGTGTTCGTCCTTCCTTATTTGGGCAAGAGCCGTTGCGCTGTTGTCTATGAGTAGCATTATCTTGCCAGTGAAGCATTCATGTAGTGTCGCTAAAATAGCCACTTAAATACCGATGTTTTAACATGCAAAAACATATCAGTACATGTTAAAGGACCCCGGGTAGTCCAAAATTATCCGAAACCCTCCACTATGGCGTCCCTCTTAACCCGAGTCACTTTGGGACTTTAAGCCCCGTAAATCAAACCAGAATTAAGCAAGGCATGTTGCTCTGCTATCAAATCGAACAATCGGTCTTGAAAAGCAAAAATTAATCATATTCTTTACCATTTATGCACTGATGGGAAACTTTTTATAATAGTTAACTGAATAGTCCATCTTAACTGGCAGAAGTTTAACGGATCCTTTACCAATGGTGTGCCAAAGTATTGGTTTCGAGTAAAGGAAAGGTGCAGCAACTGCCTCACCTCTCAGTGGCCACCTCAACTGCATCCCGAAGGTAGGGATGGAAGGATTGGTGCTTCAGACCACCTAGGGCTCTCAACATGCATTAATACTGCACAGCACACAGGTGTCTACATTTTGCCTGCACCGAAAGGCGGCTGCGACTAAACCCACATCCTGGGGTGTGCAATTCTTCTTTACTACTTTGGTGCTGCTGTGGTCTGTGTCCCATAAGTGAAAGGTCACCGCAGTGGCTGTGGTTATGGCGCTCGGCTGCAGACCCAAAAGACGCGGGTTCGATCCCGGCTGTGGCGGCTGAACTTCGATGGAGGTGAAATTAGAAGATGCTTGCGTACTGTGCGACGTCACTTTAAAAGAACCTCAGGTGGGCGGAATTTCCGGAGCCCTTCACTATGGCGTCCCTCATAGCCAGAGTTGCTTTGGGACGTTAAACTATAGGTGAAAGTGGCAGTTCGGTGCATTCACCATACCATTCTCGTGTTGAACCGCATTTCATACCGAGCATGCAATGCAATGACATAGCCTCCATTGCATACTTCAACACTAGGCCTCTGCAAGTGGGCAAGACAAAAATAAGAACATAAAATGTGGCACTTAACTTGTGTGCAGCGGTGTGCTGCCCCCTCACAAGAAAACAATTACAAACTTCTGCTGCATACATGCAAGGCGCGTTTCAGATCGGTAGCGCCCATTTCTGCATCGGGCGAGTAAAATCCAGTTTTAGGTTTATTTTGAATTTTCTAAATGGAATAAATTTTGTTCGCATGATCCAATTTCAATAATTCTTTTGCACAGGTGTCAGGAATGCATGAGGAATCTGGCTAGCATAATCAACAGTGAAAAAAACTCACAGCATCCTTTAAAAGAAAGGGCGCTGCTCTATCCACAAGTGGCAGTCACGTGCTGTGGTGGTATCCACTAGACTAAAGTCGTGCATTCGAAGTCTAGACGCAGATGTTCTAGCGGGAAGTATTAATAGACCAATGTATTTTAGAAACATGAATGTTGTTTAACTGTATCATACTCCGCATGCTCAAAATGGTGCGTAGAAACTCGAAGCATGCAGTAATGAGAAAGCAAGTGTGACAAGAGGGTCGAGCAGATCCAAAATAGTTTTTTTGTACAGTTCACACCAATATTTATTCGCTACACGCTGATTCCCGCTGCCTTCTTTGCGGCCAGTGCGGCCTCCTTCTGCATGGCCTCGTTGGCGCGCATCTTCTTCAGGCCCTTCTTGTTATGCCGCTTGGCAAACCGCATGTTCTTCACAAACTTGGCATCCACCTGGAGAGTGATAAACACACAATAAGTGTCCCAATGCCAAACACCTGTTAATGAGGAAGGTTCAACCCCATGCTCACTCATTAGCAGCTCATCGCCACACATGCATTATGGTTTAGAGTAAGAAAATGCAGCAGTAGTCCACTTCATAATGTAAAAATAGGTCCAACATAAAAAAGAGCTCATTAAATGAGTTCTAAACAGTTTTTCCTTGAATGGGCACTACCTAAAAACTTCATTGCAAAAGTAACAACAGAATTCGTTTTTGAATGGAAATTGACCGTTCCCTTTCATATTGAAGCTAAATGTACAGCGCTTCCCTGCTCTCCGGGCAACGCCACTGCCCGGAGGCGGCAGGCAATGTGCCTGTCAGAAGTAGGCATAGCCACATTACACAGTGGGCTCTCCCCCAGCAAACCAAAGGCAAGGCATCAGCTGCGGGCATGACTCAACAAGCTATGCCAGAATAAACAGCAGTCATAATGCTAACACCAGCATGCAAAACTGCTTGCATCAATGTTTGGGAAGCATTGATCTACGATAGGATTGAACCCCACGGTTTCCCACTTTCGCCGATAATTGCAGATTTGTGCACACACTACAGTGTATTGCACAACTAACCAATTGGTACATATTTTAAACGACGTAAAGTTGACTGATGATGGCTGAAGCGTTAAGCAATTCGCTTATTTTCTGGCCCACGAATCACCAAACCTGCCTTCTACCGTCATTACACTTGCCTTCCTAACACTGCTGTGCATAACAATGACTGAAAGCAGTAACACTAGCAAATGGGCCACTTCTAAGGAAAGGAACTAACTGGCTCAATGCATGTTCTCACTAGAAATGGGCCACCTCTGTCCAAAGCAACTAGCAATAAAATGCCTAAACACAGATGCTCAGAAATCATGCGCCAACTTTTACAGCTGTTTACAGCCTGAGCATGCCCAATCTGTCCCTAGATTTTACAAGACAACCACGAGGTGAACACAGAGTGCACACAGTTGATAAACCTAGGCAGAGAAGCTGGCACCCCTTACAACGTTACAGCGAGTGTGTGTTACCATCAGTATGGTTTAAATTTATGCCACTCACCGCAACATGCAAGCCGTCACCATGCTCTGTTAGCAAGTGCACACAACGCGAACTAAGCATGTGTTGCATTAACCGCAGGATACAATTTCCGCTTCAAAACGTGAAGGTATGGTCGACCCACTTCCATGAAATGGAATGGTATGAGGGCTTTAACATCCCAAGGTGACATATGGCCCACAGCCATCGACTGCTAGCTACAAAGACTGCTAACTGTTGTGAGGTATATGCAGAATGTACTGCAATCATGTGCCAAGTACTAAGACAATGACAGGCAAACATTTTATTACTCATCTTAGTGCACTTTCCGGCCCTATGTAATGAACCCTACCCTGAGCACACAGGGCATGTTGGCACATCCTGACCCCACCAATGTCATGCGAGACCCCTGCTGGGAACGCCTTTGAATGTGCCTGCTTCAATTTAGCACCCAATAAATACGCCCAGTCCTAGAAATGTGGAACTGAACGAGGACACATTTAAGGTGCAAAGTGGAGGGGGCACAGCATCTTGTAGCAACAGCCACTTGATGCAAAGTCACTAGACACAGCCTACTGAATCGCACAGGCTCTGAACGGGAAAGTGTGAGCGCGGCTCTAGTTCCATTTGTGGCCACCAGAAGCAAGGCATGACCAGCCAAAACCAGCCTCTGCAGCAGTTGACAAACACTGTGTACTTCCAGTAAGTACAACACTTGGTAGATTATTACTGTACAACTTCAACAAGTAACTGATCATGCTGACAAGTGCCGATGGTAGCCAGTACCCAGTATCTATCAAACGGTTAACAGATGAAAACTCTCAATGGTGGGCTGTAAACTGTGTACTGACCCTGGCAGTTCATTCGAAACACAGTTTCCTGTTTAGTCAAACACTGCTGTACTTCTGCCCATCCACCCTGAGCAAACAGGAACGATAACAATCACCAGCCAGCTAACCTTATCCAGGGCTTGCTTCTAGAGTGGAATGAGTTGCATGTAGTCTTCATGATCAATCAAGGCGGAAAGCTGGGCTAGTTGGTGTTTCATCATGAATTAAAAGACTAGCGCATATAACAGAGACACAGACAAAGAAGTAGACAGGACGAGCGCTAAACATCAACTGAGTTGTTTACTGAACATATAAGCAATTCGGTGGTGCATGCGCACACTCGGTTAACAATACATAGACAATCTAATCAAGGTGTGGCAAACTGTTCTTTAGGTACATTTTTTCTTTTTTGGTCAAGGTAAGTGAACTAGTGCTTACACAGTTATCACCTTCTCTGTCAATGTGATAGGCCTCACAAATCTCGCGACCTAACTTTGTGCCTCCCCTACCAAGCACACACGTGGCACCAAACGCCGGCACGCACCCGCACCGCTTACAATGATTGGCCAAATGACCGCCCCCCGCCAATGAATCTACCAGCGTGCTGTGCTCTCGTAGCCGCTCGTTCAGGCACCGTCCAGACTGCCCCACGTAGCATCTACCGCAGGAGAGGGGTATGCGGTATACGATGCCAGTAGTGCAAGGCACAAACTTGCATACGTGTTTTGTGGTGCAGACCGGTTTCCTTTCTTCGTTGACTGCTTTGCACATGCGCACCAGCTTTTCGGGGGCAGTGAACATCACGTCCACACCGCACCTCTCTCCAACTTTCTTCAGCCGGTGCGATAGCTGGTGCACGTACGGAATAGCGGTACGCCTCAGCCTCCTACAGCTAGTTTCCGCTGCCACGCCAGGGCGGCCACCTGCCCTGATTTCTTTCAGGAGGCACTGCGCTACAGCCGTCACGGTATCCATAGGAAAACCGGCGTTCTGCAACCGGTGCACTTGCGTCTGCAAACTGATCTCAATTTTATGCTGGCAAGACTTCTCGAGAGCACCACGCAGGCAATTTTTTGCAATGCCCCGTTTTACCAATTTCGAATGAGCCGAATTGTACGCTAAAATTTCCTTTTTTGTGCGTGGCTGGTACGACCTGCGGTAGATGCTACGTGGGGCAGTCTGGACGGTGCCTGAACGAGCGGCTACGAGAGCACAGCACGCTGGTAGATTCATTGGCGGGGGGCAGTCATTTGGCCAATCATTGTAAGCGGTGCGGGTGCGTGCCGGCGTTTGGTGCCACGTGTGTGCTTGGTAGGGGAGGCACAAAGTTAGGTCGCGAGATTTGTGAGGCCTATCACATTGACAGAGAAGGTGATAACTGTGTAAGCACTAGTTCACTTACCTTGACCAAAAAAGAAAAAATGTACCTAAAGAACAGTTTGCCACACCTTGATTAGATTGTCTATGTATTGTTAACCCAGTGTGCGCATGCACCACCGAATTGCTTATATGTTCCTTTATGTTCAGTAAACAACTCAGTTGATGTTTAGCGCTCGTCCTGTCTACTTCTTTGTCTGTGTCTCTGTTATATGCGCTAGTCTTTTAATTCATGGTCTTCATGATCAGTTTGCCAATGCATGTTGTGGGTTTTCACTGCTAGGTGCAGACAGTCCTAGCCACAACTGCTCTTGGATATGTGCAAAAGTGCAACACTTTCACTTACCCCTCGCATGGAAGGCTTCAAACCCTTCTTGGGCCGCTTGATGCCATTCCTGTGGTCCTTGCGGTCTGGAACGCGTTACACAAATTTTAAGTGGACCGTTTCTAAACAGCGTGAAATCATTATGCTATAAAATGCTTTAGCTGATGAGTGTGTAATGATATACAATGCAGCTTAGCCAACAAGTGCGCCACTGATACAACAATGTCAACAAGACTCATGACATCAACGTCGTACATACATCTGATGCCCTTGATCATGTATATATAGGGCCATCCACGACAAATAAAAGTGATATGACTATTCTCTTTATACACTTCCTCTTGTCTTTCTACACTAACTCATTGATCCTAAATTTATACTTCCAATTAGCCCAAGAGTTTACTTTTTTTTTGATCACGATCTTGATGCACACTAAGCGGCCCAACAATCCCAGAAACTGGGCGGGATCAAAAACTTGAGCCCATAGCTCAAGTAACAGTGGCCTTACGATAAAGGCATAGTTTAGTATACTAAACCACTAACAAGGCAAGTAAGCTTTGTGGAAACGTTTTTTTTTTTTTGCAAATGAGCCAAATCCAAAAACAAACTAATCGAGATCAAGCTCTAATGGTAAGTTAACCCACATATCTTCCTTCAGAAAAACGACGAACACAAAAAGTGTAAAACAACAGGTGTTTTAAAGCATTCCATGCAACATCTTGTAGTGCACTCATCGATTAGTGGCA
This sequence comes from Amblyomma americanum, assembly GCF_052857255.1. Taxonomy (NCBI): domain Eukaryota; kingdom Metazoa; phylum Arthropoda; class Arachnida; order Ixodida; family Ixodidae; genus Amblyomma; species Amblyomma americanum. The sequence goes on from NC_135506.1 coordinate 13,605,797, forward strand.
TACTTTCATGTGATAAACTTAGCAGTTTGCACAAAACACATGTTGGCACGTTCTGACCCCACCAACGTCATGCGAGACATCTGCTGGGAACGCCTTTGAGCGTGCCGGTTCGATTTAGCACCCGACTGATTCGCTCAGTCCGAGAGACAAGGAACTGAACGAGGACACTTTTAAGGCGCAAAGTGGAGGACGCAAAGCATCCAACTTTCGCGTTTTCTTCAATTTATATCAATAATTTGGCTCATTTGGGGGAAGAGGGTCATGTTCTTTTCCAACTCACTCTGGTTGTGATTGGTGTGGTTCTTTGTCTTCGCCATTGTGGCACACCCTTAGCACGGCACCTGCAAAAAAAAAACCGAGAACACTGGATGTTTCATGCTGCCACAATAACACACAGCAAGCGTGTGATCACAAATTCAGTCACAAATACCAACTGCGCCGGATCGGCCAGCGATCTCGTGCAAGTTCTAACGCGCCAATACAAATGCAATGTGCCGGCAAGTCCCCAACAAACATGCGCGTGTGCACAACGCTAATCTAAAAAAAATACCGCAATGTTGCGTATTTTGCAACAAATAGGTATGGGCTCATGCGCAGAAGGCATGTAGGCATGTCGTGACCCCACCAACGTCGTGCAAGACATCTGCTGGGAACGCCTTTGAGCACGCCAGCGTCAATTTCGCACCCAGTAAATTCGTTCTGTCCTGGAAATGCTGGGCTGAACGAGGACACAGGTGCAGCGTCACAGGCAGCATGTGCGTAGTCAACCTGTTTGTGAGCTTAAGCACTCTGTGACACTTAAGTTTTTCACTATTTAGGTGTCACGCAAGCAAGCAACGTAAACGTTTTGACGTGCAGTTCCAAAATTTCAAATCGGCCGCCTGGAGAATGACGAGGGATGCATGTCGGAGAAGAATCTTTGGGACGACTTTACAAAACTCAAGAAAACATTCCAGAGCACTGTGAAATGGATCAATAACACTCACCGCTACTTTTTTTTTTTATTGAAAATACCGCGTTAAAATGTTTGCAGACACGCAAAAGTTCTGTTTTGTTGGAAGCGTCAGCTGAGCTGCGACCAGGGTCGGGGCTACCAGACGTTTATAACGCACAGCAACATCAAAATTCAGTAATAACATGCTATCCACACGGCAGGAACATCATAAATCTGTACTATTTAAAAGATCGACGAAAATCTTGAGGAAAACAAAGATTACGTTAGATTATGAACGGAAGGTAACGTACCTTGAAATGCCGCTCGCGAAATCCACACACGAAAAGGAGCGAAACCTGCACGCCTGACGGCGAAATCAAATATGTCAACGCTTAAAACAAAAATTTTTGATACAAAATTTAAATAAAACAATACTGTTTTATATTAATTTAAACTAATTAAAATGTTTAAATGCGGTATGTGGATTCATGCGGCTATATATTTATGATCTTTTCCAGAACGACACGAACCGCACACAAAGAGCCAAGCAGCAACCATGGCAACACAAACAAGAATAAAACAAAACTTTCGTAGAAATGAAAAAAGAACAGACGAAAACGTGAAAGTTGTGGTCACATTTCGCGTGGTTTCTAGTAGCATCGCTGAGAGCATTTCGCGTGGTCCAGGGACACGGCTCGAATCGTGCAGAAACTCTTGTCAAGCTTCGAGGGCGCATTGGGCCTGCGTTCTTAGCGATTTCTTGCCGAAACTTCTGATTTTTCACGCCTGACGCTGTCCCGAAACTTGACGACGCTTCGCCATCACTTTAGCTCGCTTGAGATTGAATGAATTCTGCGAGAAAGCAGGTGCACGGACAGGATAAACAATGTTGACGCCTGCGTTCGAGCTAAGACAAGACGACGACTTCTTGGTGATTGAGATCAAGGCACCGTACTCCAAGGTGGATAATGTCGAATTCTTCATTCGTCCGGCCCATTTTCTTTCTTGCCGGAATGCTTGCTCCTGCCTCATGGTAATGTCGATGCTTGCGATCGCTGATAACAGTGGTGTTTATGCCTTTCTTCCCGCATATTCCTTGTTCCTGTTTTGAAGATTTCGGATGCGGAGATCTACTTTCACGAAGAGGAATTCAAGTTCTATTCCAAACCGTACTACCTAAGGTGACGTTGGTTTCCGAATTACGCACTGAGCGTTTAACCTACGCTTGGGTTTTTCAGTGCTTAGAAATCGTAGGAAAAGTGGTTAACACCATGACAAAACATGGACCAAGTTTTAAGAACGGTTAAACTTGATTGAAATCACAATGATATCTGTTGGTTTTTAGTTAATTCAGATTGTCGTTTCGTGAATGAATTCACGAGATTTCATGTTTTGCAATTGAGATCTAATGCACAGTTTTCGACTGTAGGAATTCAAAGAGGTCGTTGTGCATGTTGTTGGGGGCGCTAGTTGAAAAAAAGAATAAATGTGGTGGAGAGGGGGCATGTCATGGAATGACTGAAACACAAAATGCGACAGCGTTAATTTCACTGGCATGTTTAAACAGGTTCTACGCATTCCTTTTATTTTTTTCTTTAACTTCCTCTGAGGATCGATGCATTCATACTGGCTTGATTCACTTCATTCAGTGCGAAAGAGCAGGACAACAGAATGAAGACAGACGCGGGCGCTCAGATCTGTTGGCCTGCCCTTTCTTGCTGAATGAGGCGAATGACCAGACTGTCAGCTAGCTCAGCAGTTGACTCTTGTGAAGTTTACTGGCTTGCAAAGCTTACAGTAGTAAGCTTGAGCATTGTACGAACCAACATGCATCCTACATCACATATGTTGCTTGCTAGAAAGCTGTCTTTCTGTATGAGTCTAATTACACATTCTTGCTAGCTAAACACCAGTCAGTTCAGCAGCAGCGTTCTCCTCAAGTGGGGAACCATGTGTAACCAGGATACCTGAATGGGAAATGAACGTTTATTCCATTAAAAATGTGTCAGTTCACAATATGGGTGCATAATATGTGCAGACTCCATCATGCAGTAATCATGACTGTTTGTGAAGGATTGTGAATCCTTATTGGCCTGAATCTGTAAACTGTTGCTCACAGAATGTAAACTTGCCATGCAAGTATGGCTATTTTGTATGAAATCAGCTATTTTCTAACGTGGTGTCAGCAGCATCTCAAAATGAGTTTTCGACTGCGCTTTGTGGTCATTTGTGTAGCACTTAACGTACATAGTTTAGCTGTGAATTTGTTTGCATTTGCTTCGCCTCATATTTTTTCTCACTGCGCAGGGTTGCTCCACTCCTACACTAGCCCTGGAAAGGACTAGGGTTTTAAAAATACATGCCCCTGTAATCTTTTGGGTATTTTTCACCAACCCGAGCAGGGCGCTCCTTTTCTTATCTGTGCCAAGAAATTTATTTCATGTGTGGCAGTTGTATTTGCGAGGTTCCGACAAAGGAAGTTGGGCACTGGGACATTTTTTGGCACTTATGCACTGAAACCAGTGCTGTGTGACATTGTGCACAGCACTCATTAAGATGAGTGCGATTTTTCTCTTGCGATTTTTCCTAACATATTCAGTAGGTGTGCCACAGGAAAAGCTTGCTTTTGGCAAAGATGTTATTCTGTTTTGAACTGTTTTTAGTTTCTTGCTACCTTGTATATAATTTATTCTTTTCGCTTGAAGGCACTGCTTACTGTCATATTTATAGCCTCATAACGTTTGTTCTTTTCTCTTTTTTTTTTTGTGTGTTACAGACTGCATTTGCCTGGAAAAGTAGTAGAGAATGGGCTTGAGTCAGCAAAGTATGAGTCTGACAATGGTAAGTTTAAAAGGAAAAGTTTAGGCTCTATTGGCCTTCTGGTTGACATTAAAAATAGAATTTTATTTTTTATGTTTGTGCTGACTTGTTAAATTGAAAATTACAGAGAAAAAATATTCTAGTATGTATTGTAGCAAGGCATGGCTGCCCATGTTTTTATCCTTGGGCATCTGACCTTTAATACTTTGCGGTAACTGGCACATTGGGAAACAGCCCATACATGAATAGGAGTGTGTGTGTGTGGCTTAGTCATGTATATGTAATTTCCTGCTGCGCCACTTGTCGCAAAGCATGTCTGACCAACTTCCCAAGCGTTCACACTTCTGACCTTTGAAGCACTGTTCTTTCAGGCACATATATCATCCACATGCCCAAGCAAACGCCGGGGGAGGTCTTTACTGGTCTGGACCTCCTTACCAAGCTGCTGGCTCCAAACCCCAAGGCAGCACCTGCAAGGCCTTTGATTGAAGTTCTCGGTATGTACTAGCACATAGGGCTTTTGCCAACCTGTAATAGGAGCAAGGAGCATTGCAGCAACTTGGATGTGTGTCTGGACTCACTACTGCAGTGCTGGAAATTTGTGATTCAGGCTTGCAATCAATATCAAGGGAGTGACAGAGCAGTGCACATGACGATCGACACAGAAATAGACAAACTTGACATTGTGTCCGTTTCTCTGACATCTGCGTTCATCCTTGTCATTTACATTGTTTATTAATATGGAAAACCGACTAGCTGTCTATTTTACTCTTGTGAAAATTAAACTGGCTCTGAAGCACCTTCTGAAGAAAGTACATAGACTCGCTCACTCACTGCATTCTCTCGTCGTGAACACCTGAGCCAAATAATACACTTCTACTCGCAGCAGAGAACCCAGAATCGCGCACAAAAGTTCTTTCTGGCGACTTTTTCATGCTTCGCGCCTTCCTCCATCATGGGCTGCTGTATAATTCTGTTCAGAGATGGCTGTTGGTTAGATTCTTTCAGGTGTCACGCAGCTACCATGACCGTGTCAAGTCAACCGCTCCGGCGGGTCAGGAAGCTCCATCCGCCCGAAGAATTCACGCGTGCGTTGGCAGCCAGTGAAGTGCCGACCTCTGAGCATGCACAAAAAGTGACGAGAGGAGAGGGAAAAGCACGAAGACACTGAAATTCAAATTTTGACTAGAAACAACTCGGCCTGTACGAAGCACATTTGAAAAATTCTTGCTGGAGGATATTCGCGAAGCAGCATTCTTCACCATCCCAAGAATACCACGCCTTTATTGAGAGCCCCTTTCAGAGTTCGAGAGCCACTGTTGAGGCAAGGACGAGTCTTCCAAGTGCCCTAAACATGAGCAGCGAGATTTCCCTTGGAAAGAGTGCCTGCTTGAGCTGCAACAAGTTCAGCCCCTTTGTATATGTGTAGCATTCTATGTCTTCTTGTCAACAGACTTTTAATGTGGGTGTCTGAAGCACACCTTGTGGGCTGCATAGCCTTCACTGCTTTGGCTAGCAGCTGGTAATGTGTGAAAGTGTCGACCTCCTCTTTTAAAAACCTTCTTCAGCCTTTTAGGCCATGTAACGGCGTCCAAGGGGGAAGCGGCCCACAAATAACACTTTCTTGGTATTGGATCAATGTTTACACCTTGGCAAACTGCTTTTCGCATGAAGGAAGTGTGACTTTTGAAACAAAAGCAACCTCCTCCTGGTGGCTCAGCGGTTGGGGCAGTCGGCTGCTGGGTCAGAGGACGCATGTTCTGTCCCGGTCATAGCAGCTGCGTTTTGATGGAGGCTAAATGCAAAGCGCGCCCGTATGCTTTGCGACGTTAAAAAATTCAAGGTGGTCCAAATTAATCCAGAGCCCTCCACTACTAATTTCCTCCTAGCCCATGTTTTATATCGGGGCATTAAGCCCCACAATTTACAATCAACATAGTGAAGGAACTGGTGACTCGCAGTGCAGTTTAATTATTAAATTTCTGTCCTGATGCTGTTTCTATCTTTTAAATGTACCTTTGTTCATATTGCATATGCACTGAACCGGTGCTTTGCACGCTGTTTGTGCAAGTCTGGAGTTGAGACTGCATGAGATTGAGATTATAATACTGGTGTTCTCTGGCCATCACAGGGCTGAATTTTGTGTGTGGGTTGTGTTGGTGGGATGCGTCTCAGACCGAATATTACAGCATGGTCCTTTTTGGCGTGTCAAATTTTGCACGCTTCTTGGGACCAGACGTTCGCTCCGTTCTGAACATACTGAAGCTTTGCATGGCACTAGCATTAGCGAGATATAAACGTGCACATTTTTCCGCCTACGCAAGTGGCACCTTCTGTGTCACTGGACAGCTAGGGACATCAGTGCAGTTTGCTCATCAGCAGAGTCATATTAAGTGCATTTTAAGGGTCGCAGTTTGTGTGAACGGATAATCCTTGTCTTAATAAACCAGGGTTCAAGACGTTTCACAAGTCTCCACATTTTCTGTCACTAAAGCAAGTGTATTGTCAAAAACATAAGTTTGCTGTCTTTGAGCAATGGCAGCTGAAAAGAATGAAAAATTGGATTTTACTATGCTCTTGAATGAGGTTGCTCTAGGAGGAGCCACTGTCGATTGATTGATTCCTCTCCTCCCCATCCCAGAAAACCATTCAGCGAGGGACGATGAGCTCCCCGAAGTGGAGGATGACGTGGACTGGCTCATGGAGCAGACTCCGTGGACACCGCAGGATGAGGCTTCCCTACTGGAAGGAAGCGTGCGCAAGTACGGCTTTGACCGCCAGAGGACGGGCGTCATCGCACGGATCAAGGTTGTGCCTGTGTTATCTGTATTGTGGCTTTGTGTTTCAGTGCACATTGGGCTCGTTGTCAGGCGGATTCATTCCGCTGTCAAACAACCTAAATTCTCCTCGTGCGGTAAAGTCCACTTGTGGTTACTTGTGAAAAAATTTTTGTTGCATTCTTTCTCTTTGCAGTGGTGGTGCACAAGGGATTAGTATGCGTGGACAGTCATGTGGAATTTGCGCACGCCTAATAAATAATTCAATACTTAATTTCTTCTCTTCTGTTATGTCGGTTCCACTCTTAACAACCAGATGATGGTGTTGATTGCGAATGGACTTAAGGTCACGTGAGGCACAAACCAAACTGTGATGTAGCTGCTGCTTTGATATTTTAATTTGGCCCACCGTTTATGTCATCCCGCCCCAAGAGCCGGAATCTCGATGAATACAGTAGCTCATCAGCATCATCATCATCAGCCCGACAATGCCCACTGCAGGACAAAGACCTCTTCCATATCTCTCCAATATATATATATATATATATATATATATATATATATATATATATATATATATATATATATATATATATATATATATATATATATATATATATATATATATTTCCATATATCTCCAAAGGCCTCTCCCATATATCTCCCAGAAGAGCAGATAGATTGATCAAGAACGCTCCCCGCTTAGTGATCCGCGAGTTTTCTTGAAGCCCGAGCCCACTAAGCAATGTGACTGATCTGAATGCAAACTTTCAGCACTCTTTGGTCACATATGCTGTGCTGTGTTTCATGTTTTTGTTGACTAACTAGTATTTTTCTCCCGCACAGGAGGAAATTCCCGATCTGGTGGACATTGTCGACCCCGAGCACAAGACTTTGCAGGAGGCACGGCAAGAGCGTCTCAGGGCAGAGGACGACCACTTCAGTGGTGAACACTACCTGTGAGTTCCCAGTTTTTTTTCTCCATATTTTGGAGCCATCTTACAAAAATGCTGATTTTTACTAAACAGCTTGTCTTTGTGCTTACTTGGCTTTCATCTGCATTATCTTCATCTAACAGTATAGCCCTGCCATTTTTTATGCTGTTTTTGTGAAAATGCTGTTTCTGTATGACATTTGAGCATAAAAGATGCAGTGGCTCTTAACAGAGCAAAATATTTGCATGTTTTCATATATGATTGAGAAGCAGTGTGTGCGTGTGTGTGTGTGTGTGTGCGTGCGTGCGCGCGTGTGTGCGTGTGTGTGTGTGTGGGGGGGGGGAACAGTGTAACAGCATAAGAGATAGGCACAATTGTTACGTCACATTTTCAATGACCCTCGTACGTTGATAACCAGGCTTATTTCTTTAGAGCTACATCATTAGCTGCAGTATGAACATTAATTTCTTTGAACTTGAGTATGTTGCAGTGTTAATAAGTGTGACAATTGTCTCAGGGCTGACCGCTACGAACCAGCTGGCGTGGAGCAGATCCTGAGCTACATGGCGCCTTGGTGGGACCTGGCTGCACGTCTCGATGGCAGTGGGGACTCTGCAACCACCGAAGACCTCTGTGAGTGTTCTATGAATGCAGGGCGGTGGGTGTTCTGACGTGCTTCCAAACACAATGCAGGGCCCCATGTTTTAAATTTATTCCCTAGAGGTGTCCTGAGGGACTAAAAGTGCTGGAGCAGCGAAAGTGGTTGTGGCTCTCAGTAGCAATGAAAAGTGCAGTGGTGCAGCGTCTGTGGCATCCTTGGCTCAAAATTTCATGTGTTATTAAGCTTATCGCCATCCTGATAAAGTACCGTATAATCTCACCTATGGGCTGCATCCCGTTTTGGACAAGATAATTGAGGAAAAAATGCGATTAAGGTAAAGCAGAAATTTGGGCAAGTTGGTACGTATCCATTTTGAAACAGCGCAACAAAGACGGGACGTGGAAACTGAGGTGTAAAGACATGTTTGTCTTTACACCTCAGTTTCCACGTCCCGTCTTTGTTGCGCTGTTTCAAAATGGAGCGATTAAGGTCTTTTCTTTTCAATTCATTTATTGGCCGCACAATCAAAATTCACACCTGAATTTTAAGAAAAAACTGTAGCCTTACACAAGTTTATACGATATGTTTGGAGGGGATCTCCGCATGGTGGGTTCCGGTAGTTTTACCGCCCATATCTGTGGTCGCCTATCGATCATTTGATTAGGTCATGGCTGGGGCACAGATGGCACCTAACTTGCCAGTGGATAATGCACAGAATTGTTCTGCTTAGCAGACTCGCTCACTCCTGGTAAAAATTGCCACCCTGCCGGCTGTGGGGCATTCAGGGAAGTTATTAAGTGCAGCCACATTATCTTTGACATGTGCTTTAAAGAAGTTTGTTTCCATTTGTATGTTGCTCTGGCAAAGAAGAATGGTAAATATAAGTGAATTGTACAGTTGGTGAAGGCTTTAGTGGCTTTGTGAAATTAACTTTTTTCAGAACAAAAGAAATTTTATTTGTGCCATGTCATTTTCTTCCTTCTTTGTTATTAAAATATGCACTAGTTAATTTTGGTGGCACTTTCAGGGATGTGCAGTTTATGTGAAGCTGCCGCTTGCATGCAAACTCATGTAAACCCATTTATTGTCGTGTATTTTTCACACTAATTAGGGTGCAGCCTGCAAACATAGAAAATGTGGTCTGCAAATGTGCCACCTCAGAGACTGGTGCAAATAGGTTAGATGACCCCACATATTTAGTTTATGTTCATTGGTCATTGTTTATTTCATAACTGTGGTTTTCTTCCTTTTTGTTGAACTAAAATCGGTTCTCTGCCGATTTTTCTATCCCAGTCCGGTTCACAGAGGAAGAAAAGACCAAGATGCGAAACCTGCCTCGCAAGGAATATATCCTTTGTTGCCTTTGTGGTGTGAGAGGATAGTATATTTTTTTTTGAAAGTGAAAGATTTACTGGCCTAGCGGCACCGATTTCACCGTGGGCTGCAGTTTGACCTTGAACGTCCTTGCTACACAGCTGCCATAGCAACGCATTACGTGATTCGGCGCGCCGCTGAGTCGAGTCTTCGCCGTCGCTGCGCCGGGACTCCACAGCCGCAGAACGGATGCTGCCTGACCACGTGATTTAGCCAAGCTGACGCGGCTTGGCGTCTGTAATTTTGAGTGTGTTCGCACACTGGATAGGCAGTGTGTCCACCCTGCCATGTGGCAGTTAATGGCTGATCGCGAGAGGTTGGTGGCCCAGTGAACGCTGCGGCCTATCGCTGCAGTTCTGTGTGTCTGCCACAATGTTGTCAGCACTAATGCATGCACTAATGCATGCAGCGCACATCTCGCTCTCACCGCCGCCACATACCTCAAAACACGATTGAGGCGTCCACTGACCCAGGGAGCTAGTCATGCGCCCTTCCTTCAAAGTCATCGCGTCTAGAACGTTGTCAACGCAAACGCCAATAACACAATGATCACTGACAGCTTTCACTTTGTATATCCTGGATTAGCTGAGCTAATCCACATTAATTTTTATTTAGCCATGCTGCAAGTGAATGCTGCAAGGGTCGCTTGCAACTTTGAGCACAGTCTAGCACTTTGGATCTTCTTGTGACGCACAGCTGGAAAGTAATGTGCTTCGGGACCGGAAAAAAAAAAAGCAAGCGAATGCAAGCTTTTTCTTGAAATGCAGGAGACAAGCAGGCTGTTCATAGGCAATGCGAACACAAACATGCAGTATATACATTGCCGCTATTACTTTGTTGCAGTTGCCTTGTATTATTGTCATAACAAAGTCTGAGGCTGTTTGCTGTGCTGGTGTCATCCTGCTGAGGTAAATTTGTAGCTTTAAAAAGGAAAGTAAATGCCACTGACACCTGAAAACACAAATATATACAGCCATGTTTCTGTTAATTTGGGGCTGGTATTAAATACCAGGCCCAAATTAAATACCAGCCCCAAACATCGTAATCTTAGGCCATGATTCTACCAACCTCGCACTGTTACGAATAACTGTTCCTTTTGTTATATATATATATATTGGCGAGCTCAGTGCATTGTGACTTCTGAGTGAAATGGCATTATTAGTGTCTTCATTACCATGTCGTGCCTTGCTATATTGAGGCTTAGTAGTGTTGTTTGCATAAAAGGTATTTTAAGTTGTGGGCCGCTGTCTAGAACATGAAATTAAGGGGAGAATAAAAATTTAGCCCCCCCCCCCCCCCCCCCCCCCCCCCATTCATTCCTTTCTCTTTCCTGCTGTCCTACCTTTTATTTTAGTTCGGTTGGCAGGATATGATGGTAGCGATGCACACATGGCACCACCTGGCTAGGTCTCCAGCATATTGTGGCACACTGAAACGGTATTAGATACAATGCACTGCATTCGAAATACACATGGGTAGGAAAGGAATGCAAAAGCGAGACTGCAAGCATGTGTTTCGGAGATTTACAAGCAAGTGTAGACTGTGAAATATGGCATTACTGGTACAGAGACTACTTGGAGAGTAGGAAAAAAATAATCATTTAAGTTCACTGTACTACAACGGAGCAAATCGGAAGAAATGATTATTGAGAGAGCTTGCAAACAACATATTCCTTTTCCTAGTGTCATTATGGATGTAACTGTCATATGCAATGAGCGACTGGATTAAGCTTACTTTAGAAAGCTGAGTTTGATAGCTTCCTAAATGGAGAGCACCTGGTATCTCTTCAGAGACAAGCCATGCCACAAGTTCACGCCACTTTGAACAACTTAAACGACATGTCGTCAGTTTTAAACGCACTGGTAAAACAACCTTTTCATTAAAGAGCCCTCTCCCTCCCTCTGCTGTGTGCTTAACATTCAGTGCACTTGTCTCTCTCTATTTCTTGTGTTTGACTTGAGGAGGTTTTGTTGTGGCATCTTTGCTGGTGCTGTAGACCCCTTGACTTTCTGCCGTGCACATCTGCTTGACAAGCAACTGGAGCCGTCTCTGCTGCTGGGACTGGTGGACATCCTGTTTGCCTATGCCTACAACAAGCGTGTCACAGAAGGCGAGGACACGGTCAGTCGCGGGTTCCTTTCTGATGAGAACCAACACCTTGTCTTTTGCAGCGACATCTGTTAATGAGAGGGATCCCTGGATCTGTAGATGTCCACAGAGCGAGGGGGGTAGGGGCAGGGGTGTCACAGCATTGGGTGGAGCACTGCACTAAAGAGGCATAGCATGGAAAATAATATCTGCATTACAGCGCAGTGGGATAGGATGAGGCGCTGCGGTATGACATTAGTGGGCACAGTGGAACAGCTGTCACTGAGTTCTTGCATTATGCAGCGTGGCCTGAACATTTTCTTCATTTATTTATCTGCTGCCTGCACTGTTCAGTACTTATAGGGCCAGTGCTTAGCACTTTTGTTATATGGGTCTCCATTGTCTAGTGTAGTCTCATAAAAATGTGTCGAAAGAGGCGTTTAAAAGATGTTTTACCTGACTGGGGAGCCAGACTGTGGAACTTATGGTTGGGAGCCAGATGTGTTACCTTCTTTTGATTGAAGCTGGTGCAGGAGATGTCATGGTGTGGGTGCCCTGTGGTGAGTTGGAGCTGGTGTAAATACTTCTGTGTCCCTTGGTATATGTCCTGAAGGGCCTGCAAAATTCAAGCGTTTAGGATGCGTTTTGGGAGACACCGAATAAGTGGCCAGTATTTTATTACTATAATAATTTGTTTGTGAAAAAGAAGAAAAGAAACAGTTGTTCGTTGTAAAATTGTTAAATGTTACATACCCTATCTCCTCCACTTTTCTTGGTGCTGAGATCTGTTTGGTGCTTTAATGCATTCGCTTAATGAGCCCCCCCCCCCCCCCCCCAGGTTCTTCGTTGCTTCGCTTGGGGTAGAAGAGGACTGTACGCAACATGTGCTTCTTACAATTCATTTGAATGAAGAGTGTTTTTTTTTTTCTTGGAAGATCGCTGACAATGCAATTTGCTGCACCCCCCCCCCCCCCCCATTGTTCCTTTTGATTTTTGTTTCTTAGGTTGAATCGGGTTGGAATATCAGCAAGCTCAGTGCCACCTTGTCATGGTTTGAGGTAAGCTGTACTTCTGATCTTTTACTCTGTCTGGTGTTTCCAGTAAAAGCAAGGATTTCTTTGGCTTTGATTGCATAGGTTTTTGCACCCAAACGTCACACTGATGCAGTGTTGATTAACTCCACTAGTAGCAGCTGTTTTGAGACTGCTTTCTGGTACTCTTGTGGGTTGCCCCAAAGTCCCGAAGGTGAATTCAGGCAGCAAAAAGTACTTGCAGGGGCACGGTCATCAATTGATTTTTCACATTCTGAGAAGTCAGAAATCCCGATTATTCAGACAGCTTCAAGGAACCGTCCGTAACAATGCACAGTTATTGATGCGATTCAGTATTTAGGCTTCTTGGTTATTTATCTTTCTTGCTGTCTTCTTTGAGCCTGAAAAATAGTTAAGCGGCTGTAGAATGAAATACAAGGCTGTAAAGTACTGCCAAAGTTTTTCACTCATTCCAGAAAGCAGCTTATCCTTGTGGTCTGCAAGTCATAATACCTGTTTGTTCTTTCTTACACTTTCTTGTCATGAGGAACAAATAGCATTGCACTGCCATTGTGCATTTCATTGTGCATGTTATTGTGCAGTCTTCACTACATTCCTTTTTGCCACGCATAGGCAGCAGAACACAGCAGAGGTGTACGTAAGAATTCTGCGGCTAATGTTTCCTTGCCTTCAAAACTTTAGTAGGAGTTCCCCTAATTGAATTGACATCTGTGCCACTTTGTAGATGCTACCAGCATTTCCAGCAGCAGTCTGGCCTCAGTAGTTCCTCAGTACAGTTACAGTTTGACATTTATTTTGGTGTGAAAGGGTCAGAAAACTGAAATCAAGAGAAATATATACAGGCACCAAACTATTGCTTGTTTGTCTTTTTCTTGTTTACACTAATGCACATGCAGTCATTCATCACAATTTTCTATATGGAATGTGCCTGTGTGCTACAGTTTATTTTATAACAGGTTCAGTTTATGGGGGTAGAATTCTTCACAACTTCTTGTTGGCCTCTAAGCTGTCAAACCTGTTGTGATTGACAGCAGTGCGACATTCCAAGATAGGTGCGAAAATTCATTCAGGCACACCATATCAGCCATTGGGTCAAGCTCAGTGCACGAAAATGTGGACATTATGGCACAGGGGCAATAGGAGATATGCCGTGGAACGCACCAATTTTGCATAAGACCGTCCTGAACAACACCAGGCGTGTTGCCGACAACTTTAGAGCACCATGCTCTGACTGTGGAAAATTGATGAAGGAACTTGGAGAAATTTGAAAGTTAAGAAAGTGCAGTGCATGTTGAATCCTGTCTTTGTGTTGCGTTACCTTGGTTGTGGCATTTTTTGTGTATAACAAGTAGCGGAAGCTTTTGTCATCACTGCCCGCATGCCACTTGTGATTAGAAAAATGCTTGAGCCAAGCTTTCCTTAAAACTAAGTGAATGAATGGGACATGTCAAGAGAGAGAGGGTTTATTGACGGGAAAGGCAGAGAGGTTGGCCTGAAAAATGAATATCTGGCCTGCTACTCTGCACCGGGGAACGGCAAGAGAAGAAAAAAGAGGGTCACGATGGGGGGTGATGATGATGGGAGGAGGCAGATGAAAAAGGCAAGTCACACTTTCTAACATTACAAACCTGTGTCGCTTAAAAAGCGTGAGAGCGCTCGCTTTGCCTGTAGTGCAACCAACCAACAAAGCAAGCAAGCAGCATAAGCATTTTTTTTTTTTTCACAGCACGCCGTAATCCTTTCTTCTTTTTGCACCACCCAGGAGTTCTGGTCCCTGGAGCAGACAATGCGGTGTTGCTTCCGCCGGTGCCTCATCTTCCCACTCTACCGGCACTGGGGCCTGGCCTACGCTGTGCTCCGGGACGTCATTCAGATCCTGCGCCTGGGTACTTGAGCGGTCCACATTGCAGCTATCTATTCCCTTTGAGTAGCATGAGCTTACGTGACAGCCACTTGGCATTTGAAGACCAGCATTTGTTTTCACTAATTGTGTACAATAATTCTAAGTTATTTCTACAGTTTTCACCAGTCTATTTGTTATAGACCTCGATCATTTTTAAAATTTTTCCTGGCTTGAAGAGGATAGGAAAAAGTCTAAATAATAGCGCAATCCAAAAAGAAACAAACACGACTAGTTACTGTATTATGTTGCGAACTGTTCCATGACGTGTAAAAGGGGGGAATGAATATTTTCATGGTTGGAATGCTCTCTCAGTATGAGAACACGCGCTGCTGAGTGGCTGACGAATTAAACCGGTGCTTCTTTCGCGTGGCTGAGTGAACAGAAATGAGGGCAGGGATGGGGAGGTGTGTCGCGTTTGTTGGTTCTCTGGTCCTGTCTTCACATTTTTTACTCCATCGTGGAAGGAGATGTCTCTGTTCTACAGGGAAGACCTTGTCTGATCTGTATATGATTCTTGTACCATCTCCGAAGGTCCGAGGTACGTCCTGCGGTGTCTCCTTGAAATCCACGACGCGTTCAGCCACCACGACTCAAGGTACATCCTCAACGACCTCTACATCACTGACTATGCAGTCTGGATACAGTCAGTCAGGTGAGACTTTTCTGCTTTTGTCTTTCTCTAAGGTATTCATATTTCCTTAGTCTGAATACTGAAAAGTAGCAAGTAATGACTGTCAGACTGTCTTGACAATTGACAACATGGATAGTTCAGTAAGTAAGGTGCACTCAGTGAAAAACACACTGAGTGTTTTAATTTGTTAGCTTTATAACCCACATGTCAGAAAAATCTGCCAGTCTGTCTCAAGCCTCGGTCAGCAGGTGGCATAGTGGAGGGAGGGAAATCCACTTGCAGGGGACAGGGAAGATATGGGAGGTGTCAGGTGCCAGGTGGGGGAGAATGGAGAGGGGTAAGGCATGTTAGTCTGTGCTTGCTGGATTGGATTAGGAGAGTCCAGGGGGGGGGGTGCAACATGTCGCACGGTGATTGATGGACTGGATCATGCCACCCGCTTGCACTGTCTGAACCCGCCAGCGGCTGCTCTGTCTGGGGCAACACTAATGCTGATGCATGCTCTGCTGATCGCATTGATTGTCTCTAGTTTTTATTTTATTTGCTCTTTCCTTCTTTCAGGCCAAAGTCTCTACACCGTCTGGCAGATGCTCTGAAACAGGTATATTTTTTCTTACTCATGGGCCTGACTCGCACTCTGCTGCTTTCTCTTTTGCTTGAGCAATATTAACCAAACGTGGAGCACAGTGGCATCTTTCTGCACGTGCAACCTTACTCCTTTAAAGGGACACTAAACAGGAATACGCCAAGTCGCGTGCAAACTCTTTGGTTTCAGTGTCATTTTATCATTTTCTAGTGCAAGGAGGAGACGCGATAAATGAAACATTGATCGGACATGGTCCTCCGGCCAGCGATCATGGCGTCCATTTCGCCATGCGCTCCTCAAAGGCAGAAGGCTACACCGAGCACTCTAGTTGGTTCTGATGCAGCCTTCTTTCTTTAGAGCAGCAGTGGTGAGTTAGACAGCGAAGTGGAATGATCGGATTTCAGTTCTGATAGCAAGACTTAATCTCAGAGGCCCAGGACCTTAGCGCATGCTCTCACGTGTTTCATTTTACTGTTCAAATTGCATTTCATGTAGTGCACTTGATTTGTAAATGACGAGAGTGGCTTTACTTTGGTGCTTCAGTGTCTTCGCAACATACTGCCAAGATATTTTACCGAATGCGCCAGCAGAATTTCTGGTGATATCAAGGAAGGCCATGGCCCCTTTTCACCTATAGAACCCATTCACTACCAAGTGAAAAAGAAAAAAAAATGGAGAAAAGGAGGAACTTCAAGCCCTGCTATAAAAAACAAGAACGGCAGATGCTTGTTCGTGTTTGAGGTGTCTTTCTCCTGTGGTCGTCCTTTTTGCGCTACCTTTTTATTCAAGTACAAGTGCAATGTGCAGCACATTCTAGATCTATTTCCAGTTCACGTCCTCACGTGACTGCTTTCTCTAGAGGCACAGCAGTCATATTCCCCAACTTTAAAGGCCACAGTAAGTGTGGTGTATTATGCGTGCAGCTGAAAATGACAGGAATGGTAGCTAAGAACATGTGCAACGCTTTGTACATTTCAATTTCTTTGTGATCGGCTTCTGGCTCAGTGCAGTGGATTATTTTTGTTTTGCTTGTATTGTTTTTGTGTGCGTGTTTGTTACCAGCATATTTAACCAATGACTTTTTCGAAAAGTTTTGCACACACGATTCTTGTGTTGTTTTTTTTGTTTGGTGTTCGGAAATATAATCGATAAGCTGCAGTTTGATGTTTTACAATGCGTAGTGCATTTGGCACTTCTTGAAGAAATAATTTGGTATCTGAATCACTCAAAATTAAGCATTTTTTCACTGTAAGGAAAGAATTGAGCAGTGCACATGCAGTTTTCACTTAGATGTGATGTTGAATGAAATACATCAGAGCATGACTGCTGTTCGCATACTTCTGAGGGTCCTTTCAAGCTTACAAGTATGCTTCACGACAGCACACAACGCACCGAAGGCCACCAGCTCCCGTCGTCATTACTGATGTATATGTGCATGACCGCGGTATAGCAGTTTGCATCTTCCCTCGATAACTTCACATAGTTGCTTTCATTATATTAGAGTTGCCATTTCTGAAAACGAGTAATATGTTTATGTCTCCTGGATAAGCTGTAATGAGCATTTATTTTAGCAACTCTAATTTTCGGTCTTGTTCAACTGGTGAAGGTGAACATGGAATAAATGGAATTAATATTGCGTTGCATAGTTTGAGCACTGTACTGCTTGTTTTCTGTTTTCTCCAAATGTCATTTATATCAGTTATGTTTTCTGGATTCTTTGTATGTCTGTTATTTTTAGGGTGTATTCAGTGTTTTGTTTAATAAATTCCCCCCCCCCCCCCCCCGTCCCACAGCTGGTATAATGCTTGCAAGGGCCCTTAGCATATCTTAAATAAGTAAAATAACTAGTAAGTAAGTGAATGACAGTAAGCGAATGAAGTAAGTAATGTTAGTAACTAAGTTAGTAAATAACCAAGTTAGAAAGTAAAGTAAGTATTATGTGAAACCCTTGTACGCATTGATGCAACACATGGTGTGGCTTGTGCAATGCACGTTCTGCAGGTGAAGGTACGAAAGGCAGACGTTGACCTGGACATTCCCGAACTTGAGCGGGGAGCCAAGCTTGCCATTGCAGAAGCCGCAGCGGAAGAAGCTTCATCGGCTGACAATGTCAGCGTGGCTCTGCAGGCACTTTGCATATCCAACCCCATGGCCTCAGCCGCCAGCCGAGAAGGTGACGACGCACCCAGTTCCTGCGACGCCGTTGTCGAGCCAGAACGCGAGCTTAGCGATGACGACAGCACAAGCAGCGAAGAGGACAGCTCCTCGTGGAGTGGCGACGAAAGCGGCTCGGGCTCATCTACGGACACGACTAGTGGCGACTCGAGCTCCGACTCTGCATTGGACTCTGACGACGATGACATTCCCGCAGCCGCTGCTGCAAAACGGCGGAGTGGAGCGGTTGTCGACGGTGACAATGTGTCTGTCACCTCGAGCAGTGACTCTGATAGTGACGACTCTGACGGTGGCAGTAGCTCTGAGGCTGACGGGGGCATTGACCAGTGCCTTCTCTTTGTGAAGGACGCTGAGCATGAGAAACGGCGCTGAGTGTTTGGAATTCATGTGTGCTTGTCTGAATCACCTGTTCCTCTTTCTTGCCACTGGTAAGAGGTTAGCACATCTTTGTATTTGGGACCTGGGCCAATCCTTGCATCGAGGACACTGCATATCTGCAAGCAGATAGCTTTAGAAACTGTCCTTCCTATTAACTGTGAAGTGCTATCATTGAAGTGACTTCAGACACGAGGTATGAGATATAGGGCCTTGCATCATTGACTGTTGAAGGAAATACTTGGATTGAGCTGGCTTCAAGGTAGTGTACTTTCTTGAAAAATGAATTTTGATTAAAAAAGATGAAAGGGAAATGCAGTTTTCAGAAGTAAAGATGTGAGCTAACTTGTCTAGAGTGTTCAAGCAGGGCCCTCAGGATAAAGAAGCGAAGTTGTAAAGACAGTGCTTGCACTTGGGAGTAGCTGCATAGACATGCAGGTGACAAAGGCATGAGCGCTGTGCCCGTTGCAGAGCAGCTGTATAGTAACTTCAACTTCATTCGTTGCACAGCACAGTGCTGTGGCATTGCAGATAAGCCCGTTCATGTCCGTGCTGTGGCACAGGCAGCGGATTACATCAATGGGTGCTTCTTGAACGTTGTGAGCACTTTGCACCCTTTGTTGCACCGTATCCAAAGCAGTACCTGCTCAATCTTGTCTGGTGCCCAAAAAGTACCTGCCTAATGTTCAGCCGTATTGAGGGTTTCCTCGTGAATCTCCACACAGGCAGCCAGTACAGAGCGTGGTAAATATGTGATTTTTGCTTTGTGGCGTGCATAGAATGTGGCTCACTAAGCAGCAGTGACAGGGTAGAGCCTGAAAAGTGCAGTCATTGGGGCCAAAGAACACCTGGGATGTTTGCGAGGGAAAGGCAGCTGTAGTGCATTCTGTCAATGTCTGAGTTGTTTGGGTGCAAAGCAACCACGGTTTTGCTTTGTACGCAAAGTGGGCGACTTTTGTCGTAAATTGTTGTTGAAATTGAATGGACTGTGTGGTCGTAGCATGTCTGTTTAGGACTGAGCTTAGAGGTCTAGCGGGGTAGTGAGCGAATATCTAATATTGGTGAGTATTCTAAAGCAACTATGGTGAACCTAGTCTGGTGCTTCTTGACATTGTTGAGATTTGACATTGTGAAGCAATGGTAGGTTTTGTAGTGTGTTTACTATCAAAGCACATGGCAGACCTGTATAGTGACAAAGAAGTGTGTAGACACTGGCAATGTTCTGAGTTGATTCATCTGTTTGTTTCTTTCACATTAGTATTATATAATGGCTACCATTATTTTTGAATTTTTGCTAGTTGCCCATGCAAATTTGAGGATATTTGTCTGATGGGCTGTAGGCTAAATGCAGAGCTTATAGTTCTTTAAATGACCTTTTTAACATTGTCCACAGACCCCCCCCAACCACACAAACTCATCTACGCTCAAAAGATGCATTTGCTTTCAGACAGTTTCCAAACGTGCATTTAAAAGGGCTATGGTTCTTTAAAAAAAAATCTGCCCAAAGGGCACATTGTACTCAAGTTTTCGGTGTGTTCTGAACGAGGAGCTTTTCTCTTAACTAACAAGAATAAAAGCGCAACAACACGACACAAAGAAGGAGGAAACCGACAGGACAGGCGCTAACTTGCAACACTTTACCGTCTTCATAAACCACCGCGTATATATCAACCACAGGGGGGGGGGTAAAGACAGATAGGGGGGAACACAGTTGAAAGCACGTGCGTAGAAAACTCGAATGGCACAAACAAGAACAGGAGATTCCGCAGATACTATGCCATATCTAAAAACTGACATTCTTTTTTATACATCATGATCGACGGGGTGCTAACACATGCACTCCCACTCTTACATATTCTGTGCGCTTCTATCAATTCGCGTGCGATCGTGTCTTTACTTTTGCAGATTACACTTGTTTCCAGAAGTTTCGCTCCACATGCCTTCTTTCTTCCTTCTTCTTCTTTCCAGCAATCCTTACAGTGAATCGGTAGATTTGACCCGGTCCCATTCTTTAATGACAGACTGTGTTCTCTCAAATGGTCATTAATACATCGCCCCGTTTGGCCGATGTAAGTTTTACCACACGTCAGTGAGATGCTATACACAACTCCAACCGCACAATCTACAAAAGGATTAGCATGTTTCGTTTGGCAAACTTTATTCTTGTCCTTATCCGGATTAGTCATTCGGCACAATGCGGCGAGTTTCCTGGGAGCAGAAAAAACGACTGGCACCTTGTACTTGGAAGCAAGTACAAGGTTTTTTCTGCTCCCAGGAAACTCGCCGCATTGTGCCGAATGACTAATCCGGATAAGGACAAGAATAAAGTTTGCCAAACGAAACATGCTAATCCTTTTGTAGATTGTGCGGTTGGAGTTGTGTATAGCATCCCACTGACGTGTGGTAAAACCTACATCGGCCAAACGGGGCGATGTATTAATGACCGTTTGAGAGAACACAGTCTGTCATTAAAGAATGGGACCGGGTCAAATCTACCGATTCACTGTAAGGATTGCTGGAAAGAAGAAGAAGGAAGAAAGAAGGCATGTGGAGCGAAACTTCTGGAAACAAGTGTAATCTGCAAAAGTAAAGACACGATCGCACGCGAATTGATAGAAGCGCACAGAATATGTAAGAGTGGGAGTGCATGTGTTAGCACCCCGTCGATCGTGATGTATAAAAAAGAATGTCAGTTCCTCCTTCTTTGTGTCGTGTTGTTGCGCTTTTATTCTTGTTAGCTATGAACCAACATGCCCCGGAGAGTGTTTTACTGAAGCTTTTCTCTTCCATGCTCAAGTTCTAACTAAAAATGCCTCAGAGCCTGGGAAAGCTTGTCGCAAGGCAGGCCTGTGTATGTTATTGTCAGGGTCATAGCTTTGAAACTGCTTAGGCTGTGGGCACGCCTTTGTTGCTGAATCTTGTGAAAGAGGCATTGCGGGAATTTGTAACCGGCAGCCCCATTCTGAATGCCAGTCAGCTCAGTAGCCGAGGTGTTTTCAGAGGTGCCAACTGTAAACACAGGAACGAAAGATTTTCCACCCGTTTTCTTGCGCGTGATACCTGCACGCAACAAACGCAAGATTTCGAAACTTGGCCTTCGCTTAAGTTTCTGTGCAAGCTGCTCGTTCCATAACTTCAGTCACCAGAACCATGTGTGAAATCTTGGAAGCGGGCCTTTGTGCTCAAAATGTTTGGTGCCATGCTGTTGATGACACGGAACATTCGGTGCCACTCTTTTTAAGTCACATGTACGGTATGATGCAATTTGAAGGTGGTAACCTATTTGGATCAAAGTGCTTAATGCACTTTATTTTTACAAAGCTCAGCGAAATATTTGAGCTTCGCTGGCGACCTAGTTCCTCTATTTGCACTGTCATTTTTATTTTAGAATTAACGACTATCACACCAGAAAGCTTCATTGATCTTCTCTGGCTGAAACAAAACCAGCACCCTTCAAATCGTGTTAGACTGAATGCCCTTTATCCTATTGTGAATTATCAGCTGGGTGGCACTTAACCTTTTTGTGGTTAACATTTGGTGCAAACTAGTAGTAATGCAGAAAACTATTATTAGGAGTGGGGGCTACCTTAATGTGCGCAGTAGTGTTAAACAGCTTTAAACTTGGTTTGCACATTGTTGCAAGTGCACATTTTTCAAGTGCGCAGGGACTTGAAAAAATTGAGATCCACTGCATGCATTGAAATTTCAGAAATGCCATAGGCTACAAAATGCACGGCTTGGTGGCCTGAAGAAGTGCGAGTGTGATTAGGGAAGACGATAAGCAGATTGGAAATGGCTCTTGATAAGCACTTGAAGGTTATCACAATCGGTTCGAAGTAATGTTGAGTTTTTTATTGTATGTATGCGTGCTGTCTTTTGTTAGACCATTTAGAGTGAGAGCGTCATTTGTAGTGCAAGGTACGACCATAGTCAAAATTCTGTGTAACACAATATTATTTAAAATATATTCATTACATCACCTTTCCATGTAGCCTGGAATAGGTATGTGCAGTCTGATCTGAATGCTTAATTACACAGTGCATGCAAAGATATTCAATATCTTTGCCAGATTCGTGCTCGATAAACTTTTGATGGTGGGTACAAATGCTCTTGGGTGCTTTGGAATTTGTTTTTTGATTCCAACTTTATTGCAAGCTTGCTTGTAGGCTGATCCAGACATCTAGAAGAGCAACATTTTGTCTTCGTCCTAATGCAGGTTGCAAATTTTGGCATCTTGTACTATATTTATATAATTTACTTTTGTCATTGACACCACCTTTCTGACCTTTAGCACCTTGTGAAGTATTCTTTACGGACATTGATCGGTGAGACATGGAACTGAGTTCGTTCACCACTGTGTAGCATACTCATTTTTATTTATTGTTTTGTGTATCCCTTATATATGCAACCATGAGACACATGCATTTCTTTGGCTCTCCTGGGAGATTCATTGAGTTCGCTGCATTAGTAGTTTACCTGGGCTCTATTTTGGATAGGCCTAAGTTTAATTCTTTACTTTTAGTTTCCAGGAGTGTTATTTCAATCACGTGCATAGTAGAGCGGTTAGCATTCGTAAGGATATGATGTAATGTTGAAGAGATTGCGTGTACTTAACTGTAATAACACAGGTGTCGCCGAAGAATATGTGATCGGGTGTAGTGTTTTGTCGTCGACTGTTCTTGTGCCTAGAATTCTTGCCTCTGTACTTGTGGTGGTTGCTCGTTGGATGTGGTGCTAATGTGGGTCTATGTAAACCTGATGGTATGGTCTGAAACCGGGAACAATAGCACTCGGGTACTTTTTTCTTGGCGAGAGCTTGGTGCACTGCCACATTGTTGCAGCAATAACTTTCACATGCATGTTACGACGACCAAACACGTCATTGTTGTGTGGTTGCAGTCTGATTGAATAAACATGTCTCCTTCCCATCTTTTCTATACACGCATCAGGTGAGAGAAAGGCTGAACGTATGCTTTAATAAGTGGTGCACCATCTTAATGTCATCAAGAATATCGACAGCTACATGTCTACATAGGCGGTTGACAATTAAGCATGAAGTGGTCATTTAGTACTTGATTTAAGAAGAGCTGTCTATGTAACCCAGGCTCACGATAAGGCATCAAAAAACTTGGTAGCCCTTAACTGATATGAAGCTTGTTTCTTGCTTGCACAGACAGCGATTGCAAAAGTGACAGCAACCAACTTTTCATTCATTAGATTTGAAAACTTTAACTCTGTTCGGTTTGGAGTGGGCGTAAAACTTGTAAATATTAAATAGTTTGCACCGCATTGTATGCCAGCAATTGTTTTAAGCTGGCAAAGCAATGTAGCGGTTGTATAAAACATCACAGAACACAGGGTACATGGGGGGGGGGGGGTCTTTGGCAACACCGGCTGATGCATCTTTGCTTGTGACTTGCATGTTGTCACAGTTTCAGTGCATTTCTAGATACCACAGTAGTATGACAAACTGCCTTGGTAGGGAAGATGTTTGTGTGGTATTTAAGCAGTTTTTCCAGTTAGCTGCATGCCGTGTGCATGGGATATGGTGTACCCAATTACTTGTAATTGTGGTGCAATGTACTTACTGAGGTTTTCACATGTTTGGTCTTTTTTTATTTGTTTACAGCATGCTTTTTCGGGGTTTCGTGTTGGGCACATGCGTGCAAAACCGCGGCGTCCCTAGCAGTCGCTCTGTGATCCACTGTATCGGGAGGCTTCACGTCAGTTACTGACTTTCCTGTCCTCATAACTGCCTCCTTGCAATGCTGAGAACATCCCTGCACAGCTGCCTGAGCAAGTGGGACTAAAACAGTGCAGCGACTTGCCACAGTAGCGTATTTGAGACCGTGGTCAGCACGACGTACAGATGGTGACTTAATTTTCTGAACCTTCGATTTGATGCGCACACCGAGCAGTTGGTAACGTGTGTTTTGACAGTGTGCCAATGACCTTTATATTTTTTTAAGGCAGAAAATGTCGGATCTCTTGACCTAATGACCTTAATAAGATGCAATCTAGAAGGTCAACTGTGCTGTTGCCAGTTGCTGCAAGAGCAGAAAAGCGCAGATCGCTGACACAAAGCGTCGCTAAACTAATGCTCTGTTAGGCTGCACCACACTAATCTATATGCTGTGTTCTGACTTGAATGCATTAAATGATGGCACAGTGCACAAAGCCCCAGATCTTGGGTTCAGCCCACATCGGTGATAGACGGAAGAAAAATTTCAGTCGGGTCACTAGAAGACTGCACAGGCGATCTCGGTGCCAAGAAGCTTACAAAACAGTGATGATGGAAGGAGCAAGGTGAAGAGAAGCTGGTCGCAAACGGCAGTTTCCTTAAAAATGTGAAAACAGCGTACTGAAGTAAGTACACGGAGCTAGGCTACGCCATGCTATGCGTCATTGCTCCATCCCTTAGCAGAAATTTGCTTATGCAATCTGCCAAGCCACATCAGCAAGAAACATGGATTTTTGTCAAACGCTTGACCTTTGAAGGTTTCGCATTATGCAACAGGCCATTAAGCATTGCTTTAAAATGCAACATGCTGCACACACTAGATGCTTATGCATACACCAAGTGCGAGTAAATGCAGGATGTCGATACACTATTCGGCGGAAAGATGGAGGGACCTCAGTCGCGAACACCATGTTCCATTACGACACAGTGGCTCCAATAGACTCTTGTAATACTCGGACTGGAATCAAAAGCCAAGGCTCTTCACTGCGAAACTGCTTTAGAAAATCTCATTTCATTGTTTCTATCTGCGGGTCAGTGGGGAAAAATGTATACGATTTGCAAAGCACCATGTATGACAAGCCTTATAAATATAAATGTAGTCATTAATTATGCATAGTACAATCTGAAATGGTGTAAGAGCACAAAAATAAATGTATGGTGGATAGACAGGCCAGCTGCAATAGTAAACTTGGAACAGCAGATGGGCTACTTTTGAAAAATGACTTTTAATAGAAAAATAATGCCGCCGGTTTTTGATGCACATCCGTTCATTCACGTGGCATTTCTAAAGCAGGTTGCATGCACATGCTTCAAGAAATGTGCTTGCTGCCACAACCCCAACACGGCCGTTGCCTCTGACACCTCACTGCTAACCCAACAGGGCTGAGATCGAAGTTGCCTCAGAAGCTTCGCGACTTAGTTAAATATGACAATTAGTTCCACCGCTCGGCAATATTCTACCCACACCCTTCTCCCCTGCCCCAAATACCACTGACCTAGAGCAGCAAGTAATGCCACCACCAGGGGAGAGTATTTACACAAATTAAAACAAGAGCATGACTTCGCATTTATAAAAGAAATTCAGAACAAGGAGTTCGCGCCAATCCCTGCATTTGTACCAAGGGCCGACGGATGCCTTCGTCCAGCCACATTACGCTCCTCTTGTCAAGTCCACAGAAGTCACTCACAAGCCCGAGTGTGCAGCGGGATGTTCCAGTTGAAAGCCATCACTCTGCAATGCCTACCAAAGTACAACTCCATGTTCCACCACATACAGTCTTCCGAAACTGCTGCAGCCATGACTAAAAAAAAAAAACATGCTTGTGAATCTTCTTGGCATTGGAAGCTTAGCCTTCCCTTTTAGTTAGGCCTAGCGACCCCACTCCTGAAAAGGCTAATGAGTCGTCAACTTCAGTAGTCCACAAGTGTTGTTGCATTGCTCCCTCAGTCGTCATCAGAGTCCTCACTTGCTGCCAAATCCGAGTCCTCCACTGCGCTGTCCTCTTCATCAGCCCTGTCCTCTTCATCTTCAGAGATGTCCCACTGTGGGTGAGTCTCCTGTACCTTCTGCGCGGGCTTAACATCGAGCCGGAGGTTCTGCATAACATCCAGGTCTCGGTACGAGTCGCTACGCACGTGTAGAGTGTAATGGTAGATTCCTGTTCTTGAAGGAGCTGTAAACTTGAGGACCACCTCCTCTGTGTCAACCAAGTTCGTTACCAAGAAGGGCACTGTGGATAGGCTCCTCTGCTTCTTGTCAACCAAGTACACCCACCAGAACTCCTGCTTGTCATCGGGGAACAGCGGGCAGTGCACACTGTGGGATCGTCGGGACTTCTTCTCGAGGTTCTTGTCCTTTTTGGAGACCTTGTGCTGGATGCTCTGCCAATCATCATCCTCCTCTGCTGGCGCTGAGCTCTGGCTGGTCACACTGTTTCGCTGTTGCCTCGCTGTCTGCTTCTCGCTGTGCCTTTCATCGTCACTGTCATCATAGTCACTGTCTTCATCATTGTCAACCCCGTCGTGGTGCTCTTCTTCCCGCGCCGGCCGTGGATGTGCCTCCTCTTTTGTTTCTGTTGCTGCCACCTGCTGCTTTTTGCCTTTGCCCTGTACAGCGTTTTTCTTCTTGCCTTTGCCGCCCTTCCCGCCTTTTTTCTTGCGAGACTTGTCCCAACTCTTGTGCTTGTTGTTGGCAGCGCTCCGCACATGCGGCGAATTGTCCTTGACTGCGTCTCCCGCTGCAGTTTCGGCGTCTTCGGTACCGGACGCCTCCTCTGCTTCCGGTTGCGCATTGTCTTCTTTCGCGTTGGACAGCAGGGGCCTCCTGGTCAGTGTCGCCGTGACTGTCACAATCGACTCGGCCGTGATGACGCCTTCGTCCTCGTCGTCCAAGACCTCCGTGCTCACACTGAGTTCAATGAGTGGCATCCTCTCGAGGCAAGTGAGGATGTCCTCGTACTGTTCGTCGCTGAGGTTCCGGAACAGCGCCCGCCTGTCGGCGGCAGGAAGTGCGCAGAGCTGGTGCAGGCTACGGATTGACCTGCGCTTGCCGCTCAGGTGCTTCAGCGATTCCTCCGTGACGTGCGGGAGCTGGAGGAACGGGTGGCTGTGCTCCCACTGGGCCTGCACGAGCAGCGCGCTCAGGCGCATGGCAGCTTCCATCGTCTCAAGACTGGG
Source organism: Amblyomma americanum (assembly GCF_052857255.1). NCBI lineage: Eukaryota > Metazoa > Arthropoda > Arachnida > Ixodida > Ixodidae > Amblyomma > Amblyomma americanum. The sequence continues at coordinate 13,632,965 of NC_135506.1, forward strand.
GACCCTCGAAATCCTGCCGGCCAAGCCCAGCATGGTCAGCTGTGAGGCGCAGTGCACGAACTCCGCAAGCAGCGCGGGGCACTTGCGCAGGATGTAGCACCTATCCTCGTCCAGGCCGGGGCTCAGTGGGATGCGGAGCATGTGGGCGTAGAGCAGCGCACGCGCCTTGATGCTGTACTCGTAGCAGAGCGGCCGCTCGCGGTTCTTCTCGTTGAAGTTTGGCAGCTGCTTGATGAGGGCCGGCAGCTCGACGTCGTCTGTGGGGCGCAGCACGATCTCCGGGTTGTGGCTTTTCTCGAATTCCAGCGAGGCGGCCAGGACCATGATAACGCGGCGCAGAATGAGGAAGTGACACTTGTTGATGAAGTAGAGGTAAAGGTGCGAAGTGTCCAGCAGGACCTGGTCCTCGCCGTACTTGGCGGAGCGGTACCACCACACACCCACTGCGACTGGCAGCGCGATCATGAAGACAGCCGCGTACAGGCCGAGCACCCAGAGCGAGTTTTCCTTCTCGACGATCCACGACGGCAGGGCGATGCCAAACGACGTGGCCCCGGGACCGTCGGGGTTGCCGTATGTCTCCCAGTTTTTGCGCGCCTCTTCATCGGTAAGCGCTGCGTATGCCTTGGCAATCATCATGAACTTCTGCTCGTCGCCAGTGTCCTTGTCCGGGTGGTAGACCAAGCTGAGCTTGTGGTACGCCTTGCGTATGGCCCGTTCCGATGACGACGGATCGATCTCGAGGATCTCGTACGGGTCCCACTTGACGAAGTCGTGCTCCAGGTGAGCCACCTTGTACGCGGTGGCCGCCATGGCCAGCCAGCCGAGCACTATGAGCACGCGGACGACGTTCTGCTTGGTGCGGCGCCACGGCTGGTTGACGCGCAGACGCCGGGTCTTGTCCAGGCACTGCGGGCAGCGGCAGGAGCGGCGACCGCCGCTGCCGCCCTTCTTGTCGTCCGAGGCACGCTCCTCTTTGGGCCAAAAGTAGTAGGTGCAGGGGATCACGACCAGCGCGAGAAACGAGAGCAGAAAGTAGAAGAAAGTGCCGCCGCTCTCGTCATACTGGAACTTCGCACCGGCCATGTTGAGCCCACGGCGAGGCCAGCCTCCGGCGACGACACACAAGCAGAGCGAGGTGTACGTACCACGTCTTCAGCGTTTCCGGCTCACGTCGGCTGTGACACGTGACACCAACAGCTTTAGTTCAGCGGCGCGCTGTAAACAGGCGCCACCATCGCTGTAGCTATTCGTAAATGCTATTTATTCTGTTTCAATTATTATCTCGTAAAATAAGTGCATAATGTCCACCCCAATATATAACACTTTTATGCGGTGTTTGTATGCAAAGCACGGTGGTGCAAATCGTTGTATTTTGTTCACCTGTTTTCGCAGTCCCCAGCAATCTAAACGTGTCCTTACAACCTAGAATAACACTGAGAATACATAAATAATTCGGCAGTACTTCCTGGAATTAATAATATTGCGCATACAAATTTCTTTTTGCCTGTAAACGTCCACCGAAAACATATGAGTGCGGCATCATCATCAGTGTTATCGTCTGCTTGCTGTTTACCTTAGGGATCTCGTCACGGGAGCGAAAGTGCGTACCCTTCTCTACCCCAATTTTGGCTCCAACGTATCTTTTTTTCCTTGATGCAGCCACTCGGACGAGCATAGCCCGCAGGGACAGACGGGCACACTACACCGTAAGCCAGACGTACGGACTCGCGTGTGCTAATCGACGAGCTGGGCAACTGTCGTGGTAGGCATCCCTTGTCAACGCGCCGCTGGCACTTTGAACCGTCGGTAAGAACCTTTACTTGTCTGATCGCGACGAAACACGGGACGATGGGCGGTATGCAACGAGGATAAAGAAAGAAGGAAAAGTAAAGAGCGAAGTTATCCGCTTCTACTTTTGGCGCTGTTCGCGATCAGGGTCGGTAGGTCAACGACATTGATCTGTCACTTCGCATTTGTTTGCTACGATCGTGAGCATTGAGTGAAGAAAACGGAGATACATGATGTCCATGCATGTGAGAAGTGCTGTGGGTGGTTCTCGCCAGCTCGGAGGCCTTGCACCCGTCGACGATAGCACTTGCTCATATATCGTTTGTTATTGTCAACCGATTGCTGAATTGGCAAAAGAAAGTCCTGTCACACGTATACGTACTTCCTCAGGGTCAGTAGGAGCTCATGCATAGCCATGGGAACAGATGCCAACTACTACAACCAATCTGCTTTGCCATGGAGAGCTTCTGTAGAATCGGTTGTGGATAAAAATTAGATTATTTTCCGTTTTTATTATATTCTGCTCATCTCAAGCTTTCTGCACGTATTCAGTTGCTTGTCTATCGCAAAATTCAATTTATTTCATTTAGTAAGATCGATATCGTTTATAATTTTGTCGTCACCGGCCGATCGGTGGCTAATCCCCCAATAATATGTCTCTGCTCATCAGAACAGGAGAAACATTTCGCATTCGTGCGCGGCCCGCTCCGTCGCATTAATTTCCAACTCGCTGTTCTTGATTTTAAGAGAAGGCTAATCGCAGCGTGTATAAAAGAAGGAAGCTTGTCGTAGAGTTTCGTAAATTCAACTAAAGGCCAACAGAAAAACGAAAGTTAATTGCTGTGGCCAGCTGTGCGTATACACATATGTATATTCAGCTCGATCGCTAAGCGCGACGTTCTGCTGTCATTGAGATGGAGAGACCCTTTTTGTGAACGTCCGTGACGGTGCGCTAGCAATTGATGGATAAATTATATATGCAGGCGTTAAAGGTATACGTATTTACTACGTGGGCCAGATCGCGCACCTCTCAAGCTTTTCTGAATGCCGATTTTTTATAAATCGTTTTTTTTCTCGGGTTTTCCTCGTAGAGCTTTCGAGTTCAAAATTCCGCTATGCTGAATAAAATAAAGATACAGGATGAATAAAACAAAGTGAGCTAGCCAGCGCGTCATCAGGGCACATGGCGCTCCATATATAATTTCCCGTTATTTGCAAGTTTCCGCCAACGTTCCTACTCTGGATGCACTGAACGTAAGCGCAGCACTCGTGGTACGAGCGCGCGCGCGCGCGCTTATTTGGATGTTTCCGCAAGTTGCCCGTCGCAGTTTCCTTGAATGTAGTACGTGACGTCCGCGGTTGCGAGGGGTTGGTACAATTAACGGACGCTTTTTTTTTTTTGTATTCGTGCCCCGCGTTTTTCCTTTTGCATGCGGAGCATTGTTTCCCCGCGCAGAACGTTGGACACGAACTAGCAATTTTTTTTTTCTTTGCCGTCTCGAAGCATGCAGCTGCTTTCCGCTTCCTCATGTTGCGGCCTAGGTCGAGGGCAGGACATTTCAGGGGAAAAGAAACGTATCATCATCTACCACGCGCACAGTTATTTTATCCTCACCGAGTGGTTTCATATATTGTTCACTGCATGTGCATTATATAATGTTGAATAACGCAGAAAGAAATCCTTTCTTGAATCTGCACTGCCATTGGTAACTGTAACACTGATCAGACCTTGACTTCTTTCGTCAGAATGGCTGCGCTTGTCTAGTGGAATGACAAAGCTGTTATTATGGGCCCATTTGTGACGTTCAAGCTGTGTGGATTATTTACCAGAGGTGTACTTATACAAATACTTAGGTGTTACATATGTTGGACAACTGCTCATGGAGTGCACGTGTGGATCACGTAGTTGATAAAACTGGCAGGGTGCTAAATTTCATTCAAAGAAAACTAAGATTTTTCGTAGCCAAACCTGAAGAAAACTACTTTATTGACCTGTTCAGACCTATAATGGAATATGACTGTTTTGTATGGGACCCTGTACAGCAATCACTAATTGATAAATTGGAGAAAATTCAGAACAGGACAGCAAGGTTTGTCTTGGGCAGGTACGAGAGAAAAGGTACTTGTACAGCCATGAAAAAAAAAAAAAAAGTTGCATTGGGAGCCTTTTGCTTCTCGCAGAAGAAAGTTGCGACTAAGTTTTTGTACTTAATATTTTATGAAAAAACAGGAATTAATCGTGAAATATGTTCTAAATAGCCATTTTATGTTCCTAAATGGAACGACCATTCATGCAAAATTTGAGAGTGCTGTAGCAAGGCGAACTTTTTGTTTGCCAATTATTTGTTAAAACTGTGAGACGATGCAACCTGCTTTTAGATATGCAAGTGTCCACTAGTACAAATGAAGATGTGCTTTTTGCCATCGTGTAACCTCCCCTGTTATATAATTCCCTTGGGCGATGCGGCGTAATCTTGAATACAGAAAAAGAAAACCTCGCATGCTTTTTTTTTTCATGCGAAAAATATATGTGACGTTGGGGATATGATGAGTGGTGTAGTAATAAGCTTATGATCGATTACCTGATGGATTCTTCCATGCCAAAGCTGCACCCGGTCTGCATGAAGGATGACATATTGGAGTACGGATTAGTTTATGCAGCTTGAGGTTCTTTAATATGTTCCAAAATCTCAGTATATGAACATTTTTTTCACTCCGTGTTCATTCAAAGAGATTGCGGTCGCTGAGAAATAATCACGTATCCACATTCGTGGCAGTGAACCACAACCACCCTTCTAGTCAACGACGTGCATTGCAATTGTGTTCACATACAGGGAGTTATTCAACTGTCTGCTGCACATGTATACTCCTTCTCATTAGTGGTATTTTAAACACTACTTTGGTGCATTAAATTGATGGGTGATGTTGCATATATGTTTTTTTTTTCCTTGGCAGCTTGTATAGTGCCAACAAAAGACAAGCGAAGTGTCGCATTCACTCTCAGGCCAATTGTTCTTTGAGGGTTGGGAGAGATGAGCGAATATGGAGTAGCTTGGCAAGTTTTGCCTAACGGCTTTATCTGCCAGTGCACTCCTTTGACAGGTTATATCAAGACCTTTTCATTACGATAATCTCTTGATGTGCAACGGTCAGTTGTTGCTCCCTTTAAGAGCCATGACACTAGTGCATGGGAACATGGATAGACTGAACTGCACATCTCCAACCAAAAATTAACTTAATCCGGTCTCCTTCATCAGGGGTGTCTGAGGGCATGCAGTAGCTAGCGTCTTCTAAGTATGGAAGGGGGGGGGGGGGGGGTCAAAGGAATGACAGCTGTGACACGAAAGGCGGGGGGGGAGGGGGTTAGGCTGTTAGTCACGCTGGCGCCCTGGGGGGAGGTGGTGAATGGCAACTTTTTTTCATTGACTTGAAGAGCGAAGTCCCGGGGCATATACTGGGGGCAGGTTTCCTTTTGTGCCCTTGATACTGTTCGGGGTGGTCTGGATGTGCCAGGATTCCAGAAGGAAGCCTTTTGTGGTAATTTGTTTCGGTTCCGAGGATGCGGGTTTCTTCGAAGTTGATTCTATGGTCGGAGACCTCGGAATGTTCGGCTACTGGATTGCGCTCTCTTGCGAATTTTATGTTGCCGAATTTTTTCTTTGAAATTTTTGGTTTCGCGGATGTAGCTTGCGCAAGGAATTTCGCAGACAATGCCTTGGGCTCCTTCTCTCCGCGGCCGGTCTTTGGGAACAGGTAGGCAAAGCGCAACAGTGTTTGTGGGCTTGTGAGCAACCTACAGACCCGCTTTTTCCAGGATTCGGGCGATGGTCTCGCGCCCTGTTCCCAAAGACCGGCAGCGGACAGAAAGAGCCCAAGGCATTGTCTACAAAATTCCATGCGCCGACTGCGACACAAGCTACATCGGCGAAAACAAACATAAAAACGACGTGCGCAAATTCGCAAGAGAGCGCGCAATCCAGTAGCCGAACATTCCCAGGACTCCGACCATAGAATCAACTTGGAAGAAACCCCCATCCTCCAACCCATACCAATTACCAAAAAAGGCTCCTTCCCCTTCTGGAATCCTGACATATCCAAAGCACCCCAAACAGCTAGTATCAACTGCACAAAAGGAAACCTGCCCCCCAGTATATGCCCAGGGACTTTGCTCTTCAACTCAAGTAAAAAATGTTGCCATTCATGCACCACCTCCCTGCAGTGGGCCAGCGTGACTAACAGCCTAGCCTACCCCCCCCACCCCCCCACCCCCTGGCTGTCATTCCTTTGACCCCCCCCCCCCCCTCCCCTCCATACTTAGAAGACCTAGCTACTGCCCTCAGTCACCCCTGATGAAGGAGTGGAGTCCAGTCAGTGGGCTTCCAAACATTGGGTTAAGTTAAAATTTTTTGGTTGGAGATGTGCAGTTCATTACAAGTCTTCAAACCCAACCAGACAGGCAGATCTGTCAAAATGTTTAGTTTTCAAACATGGATAGAGGACAAGAACAATGACAAACAAGGACGCTAACTTTAAACTATCTTTCAGACAATTACCCACCATATATGTATATACCGTATAAATAGGGCCCTTCATTTTCAGGTTTTACATTTCCGAAATTCGAGGGGAGGGGGGTGCAAAAATCAAGCAATATTTTTTCAGTTCAAGTTCTGGTACAAATTGGGTCATCCAGCAGAAATTTTCATAAATTGGGTTTTTTTTGGGTCCAATTTTACAGCAAAAGACAATTTACTTTAAATGCTCATATTTGTGTGGGACACAAAATGCCGTTTTTTTTGCTCAGTATTTGTGAAACAACATGGAAATGACAAGTTGCATGAAAAAAAAACAAACTGTTCACCAAATTATATTTTTTTCTTGCCTGTTGAAATTATTTCGTCGCATATACTGTCAATCTGCTAAGTAGCACTTTGCATGCATGCAAGATCTGCTGACCTTGTATTCTACAGAGACAGTCGTTAAACCATCAGAGGCTATTTTAAATGGGCAAGAGCTCTGGAGCAGGGCTTTGTTAGTGCGGAGAGCGCTTGATACATGATGCCAAATAAATCTCTGATCAATAGCCTTGTTTTGGCGTCTCACTTCTAAAAGTTACTTTTCGAACATTTCCTCAAATCTCCTCAATTTTTTCAATGTCATGAAAAACTGCTGGTCGTTTAGCATTGCTAAGCACAAAATAATGTGTGATAGTGTAGTTTTTACAGGTGGGCACCACCACCAAGTACCTGAAAGCGTGATTGAGGTTTCCACTGACCCAGGAAGCCAGTTATGTGCATCTTCCAACTTTTTGATCATCAGTGCCAATTGCCTAGTGTTCACCGGCGGCCTATGCTCTAGTGCCGCGTTTCTGCAGCAATGTTCTCAATGCCAATACGTATTGCTCTAGTGCCGTGTCTCTGCCACAACGTTGTCCAAGCCAACATATGCAGCACACATCTCTCTGTCACCACTGCCACATAGCTCAAATGTTAGTTTGATAGTGTATTAGTGGATGAAGAAGACTATGTGCAATGCACAACACAAGAGTGCGTTGCAGTTTAACGCAACGCATGTTCGGCTGCAGCGATAGCCTAGTGCTCTCGTGCAGTGGCCTGCGAGGCTGATCTGTTCGCGCCTCCGCGGGTTCGAATACCAGTTGCGGATGTTTATTTAACCTATTTTTATTTATTACTTTCGCTCTGCTAGGTCTTCTATCACCTTGCTTAATTTCTCATGCAGCTACAAGTGTTGGTGCTTGGACACGTTGGATGTATGGGCTAAGTCAACATACACTGTGCTAGAGTTGTTTATTTCTTCACTTGCTTAAAGGGATTATGGAGCCAAATTTTCTAATTTCTGTTTTTCTTTCTTGCAATGGTGCATAAGACATCAGTATGAATAGACCATCATATGCAATTCACCTATGCCGAGTAAATTGTTTAGAACTAAATTTCTTCTCTCATGTTTTGCTTTTGATTTTAAACAGGCAAGCAGTAGCTATGAAATCGAAAGTTCAGTTCAGGACATGCAATGCACGTAAAACGACACTGCAATATAATTGCTGCTTCGTCATTTTAATTCACCAGTTCTTACAGCAATTTGCTGCAAGAGTTGTAATGACAAGCGAAGAAGCGTCTGTAATATTTCTGCTTTTTTTTATGCCTTGCATAATCTGAACTCAACTTTGGCATTATAGCTCTTTTGTCTGTTGAAAGCGAAACTGAAACGATGTCTGAAGAAAATCAGTTATAAATTATTTACATAGTAGGTATAGGCGAATTCCACATGGTGACATATGTTTACTGATGCTTTGCACTTGATTACAAAGGTGTCTGTACTCCTCTAAACCGCATGCTAATATTCCCACACTAACCCTGCCTACTTTCAAACTTGACAGTTAACCGTCTCTCCCTGAACAGAGTGCAGTTTTGTCGTGAACCGCTGGGTGGTGTCTTGGTGGTGGTTCTGCCATGTGGTTTGCCTTGGCGCGACCCTGCGCTCTGAGTCGATCAGCAGTCACGTTTAGGCTTGGTAGGTGTCCTGCCTCATATGACGTGTCATGGTCTTTGTGCGCCACTTGTTCCTAAAATTCTGTACAGCTGAGTGAGAGTGGAAGCCGTGGCCAACTTTTTCTTGTGGCAGAAAAAAATCGGCAACTGTCGGTGTCTGCTGCCGCGTGTCATTTACATAATTTTTTGCTCTTGCAAAAGCTTGGCTAAGGCAGTTTTGAATTTCTCATGCATGTAATGTGAACTGCAGTGTGTAGTGAGACGAAAAGTTCGCCGTCAACAGTGTCAGCCATATACAGTGGGCATGCTCAGTAGCAGATGCAGCATTTTGTGTGGTTGAATTTTGTGGTGTTCTGTTAGAGATCTATAAAGAGGGGATTTGTTCCACAATAGGGGACCCCGAACTAGATCCTTAGCTTTGTGATGCAGTTCTCTTTCCCAACTATCGATGATGTGAACAGTGCTGAATGAGCAAGAACAACTTTGTGAGCAGTTCCCAGAAAGGCCACTTGCTTACCACCGTAATGATAGGAGGAGGAAGCTGGAAATGGGTTTGAAGCTTCAAAATAAACTGTGCCATTAATTTCTGTGTGCAAAATGTCGCTCTGCGATTTGTAAAATGATTTATCTGTTTGTTATAGCAACAAGCACTTTGTCCGGGCCAAATGGTATGTCCATGGGTAGCCACGGGTTGATTGAAAGGGGCATTCCGAGAACGGAAAACTGTCATGTATACTTTGTTGATGTGAAAATAGGCAGAGTTGAGGAAGCAGCGTCTATCATCAGCCAGTCGGTAGCCAAACTGACTAACCACTGCATTGCCTCTTGCACTTTTCGCCATTGATTAGCCTTATCCATTCATGCATTATTTTTCACATTAACACAGTTTTGTGAATTTGGTCGCCTGATACTGGGTTTAGGAACATGAACTTCACTGCATAGGAGCTGGCTGGTTCTTTCATTTTTCTATACTGATTATCACAGTGCTAGTTGTACAAGGGACGTCAGCTGGTTTCACGATGTTCGGTGTTTGCACAGGTGCATTTGTGCTTATAGATCTCACCTCACCCACGACCTGTTGCAATCATACTAAGGCTGCTGCTCTGTCGATGTCTCAGGTTTGGCTCCTACAAGACAAGAATATACTGAACTGGACAAGTTGTAGTGGGTTCATAGTTATAATTCGCCCTTGTCTGTTCACACTGAATTCTAATTATGAAGCCCTTGAAGACAGCCTGCGATAAAATAGTAATGCATGTTGATGCCACTCTTGGGCAACTTGGGGCTTCTTGGTGCCCTTCATGTCAAAATGTGGCCAGCAGAACACCATGACATGTCTTTATGCCTGTGTTTATAAAAACAAAATTAAAGTGACTCAGTTTTATTAATAAATGAAAAACTTAATGATGGAAACAAACATTCTTTCTTTTCTCACTGTCTCACACTTCTAGGTACCATGGCCCAGGAACGCCTCAAAACAATTGTTGGCCACTTGAAAGGTGGCGGCATGACCAACGTCATCAGTATGTTCGAGGACAAAAACATTGTAAGTTCGCCTTGCTGTCTACCGCATGTAAAATCTTTGTACATGGCAGCGAACATGGTATAGCCCCTTGGAGCATGGCATCCACGTTTGTGAAGACCACATTTCAAAGTTTTTCTCGAAGTGTCTAGCTTTGTTTTTAGGAAATCATTGATGCCGGCCACATTCAAACTCTCCTGGACAGATTGCAAGGGTCATTTCATTTTCAGAAATTAGAGTCGCTTGTCCAAAGCAAGAAATAGAGATGGATGTTGTCAAGTTGCATGGCGCGCCTAGAAAGTGCTGTCGGGAGGTGTTACTTTTCTTCTCTACGCAGTGGCATGTTACGTAGTGGAATGTTTTACTAAAGGACACTTCAGCTGATCTTTTTGTGGAAACAGCTTCGGATGATAAAGAAGATAATTAATTGGGAATAAATGTGTTTTTTTGATAAATAAGGCTGCCAACCTTTGAGTGAGGAATTGTGTTGAATGCATGAATTTCCAAATTTCTGGAGCCATTCACGCTACTTTTATATAGGGGGCTTTAATTGTACACACACATATTTTCAAAAATTTTCACGATACTAGGACATAATGTTTGCCTGAAAGGGATAAGAGCAGTGCATTTAACTGGAAATGATGTGTGGTGCCCCTGGTGGGGTGGTTGCCTTGCTGGACTTAAATATGGACCTAGTGATAGACTTTAAGTAAGACATTAAGACGTGAAAAAAGCAGAGTTCAACGTGTTTACAGGCCAAGATGGGGATGACTCTGGTTACAAATATGAAGGTTTTGTGGCTGAAATGTGTTCAACAGGCTGGAAAGATATAGGCTGTGGCTGCAGTTATGAACTATTGGCACAGAAACAGTGTGAAGCACTTCTGACAAATGGGTGCCTTTGAAAAGTTAGATAATTCGGGATTCCATAGCTGTTAAAGCTTCAAAATATACATGCCGGACGGTGCATTTTGGAATTTTGGACGTTGACAAAATGAAAGATTTGATTTAGGGTGTTTAACGTCCCAAAGCGACTCAGGCTATGAGGGACGCCGTTGTCAAGGGCTCCGTAAATTTCGACCATCTGGGGTTCTTTAATGTGCACTGACATCGCACAGCACACGGGCCTCAAGAATTTCACCTCCATTGAAATTCGACCACTACGGCCGGGATCGAACCTGCGTCTTTCGGGTCGGCAGCCGAGTGCCATAACCACTGATCCACCGCAGCGGCTACAAAATGAAAGAAGACTTACTTAAAAATTTGGTGTGCTGGTTGCAGTGTAGAATTCAGCAGCTCGTTCAGACAGACTGTGGCTGTCATACTGCAGGACATACCTCCTGTAGTGCACTGATTGCTTCCCTCTGTTCCTTGAAATGGCATTTTTTTCCTTGCCTCATGTTGAGGTGTTGCATTCGTAACCCTTCTTGCAGCTGGAGGAGGTCAACAAGAAGATCGGTGCGTCCCAGTCAAAAGGAGGCTTCCGCTTCACCCTCGACAGCTGTCGCCTCTCGGACGAGCAGAGGCGCTTTTATGAAGACAATGGCTTCATCGTCATACGCAACCTGGTTCCTTTGCGAGACCTCGAAACCTACAAGTGTGTATTGGTCCTAATCTGACGACTAGACTGCGTCTTGTGTGACTGGTGTGTACAACATTGGCATGTCCCTTCTTAGTCTGAGTGGTTTTGTTCAGCAGACACTGTTACCAAGTTTGAGCATGCAAAAAAGACACACCTGCCACTGCACTTAGCAATGTACAGTGTAGAGATTTACACTGCTATATGAACTGTAGTGCTTTCAACCGCAGCAGCTTGCCTTGTAGATAACTGTCAAGTTTTTTTGGCTTGTTTTAAACCTCATAAAGGCATTGATCCTTTTAATGCTTCATGTAATGACACCACTCTTAGGTCACATTTTCCTGGCTTGCTTTTTTTTTATGAATTTATTTAGACAGTATGGATAGTACCTTTAATGTGTGATTGTGTGTGGCTGTTCTGGTAAGCTGTGGGGCTTTACTTTTCAATAAAACTTTATGTTGGAAAGCGGTCCTTTCACCCTACTTGCCCTTGGGATGTCATTTTGATGCCAAGTACACCTCAGTGTTTGGTCAAAGTTGTGCCTTGGTAATGCATTTATCAACAGTATGGGCAACTCTGCAGGAGTATATTTCAGCTATCTGCTGTCACCCCAAGTAGGTAACGAAGAAATGCCCAACTCTCAATGTTATTGCTGATTCTTGACAGCCTGATGCAAAAGCTTGTTTACACCTGAGATGTTTTTCAGACTTTTTCGCATGTTGTTAACTTAGCATGCCTGGTTGTGGACAAATAATACAAAGTTGTAAATTCAGAATTTCACTTGTAAAGCCTTTTCAGAGGAAAATAGGCAAAAGCTTGCTTATTCAGCAAACAATACATGGGCTTTACTACGCGAGATTAGCTGTAGCACGGCTAGAGCAGCGGTTTTGTTGTTGTGGTTTGTCTAGAGGTAGCTTTCAGGAAATAAGCCAGAAAGAGATTAAAGGTAGAGAAGTGAAAAAGTTTACATATTAAGTAAACTTTTTTGTCTGAGCATGCACTGTGTCGTTCTACATTAATATTTGCTTTTATAGTATTTTTGGAGCTCGCTCATCTACTACCTGTCTAGCTCAAAAGTCCTGATTCCTCGAAGCCCTTAGTGGCTAGTTTCCATGCGCTCATACCGAGATCGGTGGCAGTTCATTAAGGTATCATTTTATGGTACTAAATATTGAATTTTAAAGGAGTAAGTATAATGCTTATATATAGGAAGGCAATGCCTGGGCAAGGCACAAAAATCTATGCCAGCTAAGTAACTAATTAATTATAAAACTGCCCTTTATTGCGTGTGCAGTCTTAGTGTGCAATGTTTTCTCAATGTTGTGAAGAGTGTAAAGGCTTGCCAATGATCCACTACGAGCTCAGTGTCATTGAGCTACCACACTACCGTCCATGGAGGCTAACGAATAATTTTGAAAGTAAGTTCAGGGCAGCGTAGACAGCTATTGAAGGAAAACTGGTAGGTGTAGAGGGCAATGTGAATTGGGGAACATACTTGAGGTAATGGTATTCTAACACAAATAAAAGGGGAAAAAAGAACAGGTAGCGAAGAACAGGTAACCAGTGTTCGGTGGTCTGCCAAGGTAACAGAGCAGCTTTCAAGGGAAGAATAACATAGCAGGGGCCAACCGAAAGTTAAATGGAGAGATGAAATTAGGAAGTCTGCGGGGATAGGGTGGCTGTAGCTTTTGCGGGCCGAGAATAATTAGAGAGCATTGGGAGAGGCTTTTGTCCTGCAGTGGGCATAATCAATCTGATGATTGCTATTGTCCATCGCATCTAGGACACGGTTCCAAGAAATTGCTGATGGAAAGGTGAAGGTGCCAGGCCTGGTGGTGATGAAAGACATCACCAAGAGGGAGGCGGACCACAGCGAGTACGTGGTCAACAAGCTGCAGGAGCTGTACATGGACGACGTGCTTTTCAGCTATTGCACCTTGCCACAGGTCAGTGAAGAGGTCCCCACTGTTATGGCCACATTTGGAACGAAAGCATTTAGCACCTTGGTACAGAAAGCATTCCTGTTCAGCCATTTATTCGTGTTTAAAACTGCCAAATCTAGAGGTTGTCTTCAATTCGCTGGCATTTTGATACTCCGTTTCGCTAAATGGCAGTTACTTCTAAATCTGTTTAGCATCATCTCAGTATCGAGTGTTTTTTTTTTTTTTCATGAGTTTGCCTTGCGGAATCACTTTTTTGGCATCTTGTTTATTGCTGTAGTACAACAAACAAAATTAGGCAGCAGCACAGCCCTGCTATCTGCAGGACTCTTGCAGTACTGCTGCTGATATGGAAGCTGTACTTCATTGCAGTACCACTCATGAGCAATAGACAGTGCCATAGTCTATTTGGATGTAGTCATTGCACAACTATTGCAGAATGGCTATGACCATTGTACCTTGAACTTATGACATGTGCATGCAACCTAGAACAAGTGTGTTTTCTGCAGATTCTGGACTATGCCACCTCGTTCTGTGGGCCCAACCTGACTGCGGTGCACACCATGCTCATCAACAAGCCACCGGATACAGGTAAGCTTTACTTACACTGTAGCACCTATCAGTGGTGCAGGTGGAACTGTAGCAAAGATTAACCGATAGTACCAGATTTGTGCAGCCATATTAGCTAACCTAAATGCACGATGTTGCCCCATGCAAACTTTTACAACACAAAAAGGAAAGAAGATCCTGAAAAGGTACTTCTTTGTTGATCATAGGAAATGCAATAAGAAATGAGTGGTGTCATTCTGAAGGAACTGTTCTCTAAGTGCGCAAAAGTGGAAAAAATAAGATCGCTGTGCATAACATTACTGTCAGCTTCCCTCAACTCATATTCTGCCCTCGATATTTGGTAGCTACAACTAAATAGTATTGGCTTGTACTTAAGGTGGAACACAGCTTTGAAATCCCTCAAAATGGCCAAGAAATTGATTTTTGATAGCTGTATCTGTTTGTATGCCTCCTTTTTTAGGCTGTCCTTTAGTTTAATTGCTGAAATCGACCAAGAAGTACTTAAAAAAAAATGTTTCATGAACCGCAGCGGCTCAGCATTGCAGAGAACCACTCGAACAATGGTCGTTTTTCTCCATTACGGTTTTCTGCCCAGATACTCACCTTGCGGAAAATATTTATTCACTAATCTTGATCTATTTTGACCCCGTTTGTTTTTCTTGCGCTTATAGGGCCGTATTACAGGCCAAAACATTCTTTATTTTTCTAATTTATGAAATTTAAATTTCTTGTATGAAATCTTCTCACTCTGTTCTTCATTTCATAGAGAGAAATCAATGTGCCAAAGCTAGCACGCCTTCATACCTGACAGCGCAAAAAAACGAGGACAAAAGCGAACGAGGAGACACAACACAAGCGCAGAAAGGTTAAAAGATACACAAGAAAACGAGCCCATTGAACTAGAAATGTAGTTAATAAGAACAGAAAGTTGGGCTAGTTGGTGTGGATTCATACTTGACAGCGCAAAAAAAAACGAGGACAAAAGCGAACGAGGAGACACAACACAAGCGCAGAAAGGTTAAAAGATACACAAGAAAAAGAGCCCATTGAACTAGAAATGTAGTTAATAAGAACAGAAAGTTGGGCTAGTTGGTGTGGATTCATACTTGACAGCGTAAAAAAAACGAGGACAAAAGCGAACGTGGAGACACAACACAAGCGCCTGTTTGCGCAGGTTCTTGCAGTTAGGGGATCTCACCTGTTCAGCATATTTACCAATATGCGAGTAAATACATTAGTATGTCCTCATAAAGACAGAGGCCTCACCCACTGACTTCCAGCTCACCCTATCCTGCACCAAATACAACCATCTTATGCCCGCAGACTTCCTAATCTCATGCATCTACCGAATTTCCTGCTGCCTCTTGCTATGCTTGCCTTTCCTTGTAACCTATTGTGTTACTCTAAGGAACCATCGGTTATCTTTCTTTCGCATTACGTGCCTTTCCCATGCACATTTCTTCTTCTTGATTTCAACTAGGATGTCATTAACTTGCGCTTGTTTCCTGACCCAATCTGTTCTCTTCCCATCTTTTTCCTGTGTTCAAACCATTTAATTGCCTGAAAGCTGCAGACCTTCTGGTTCGTCCCTTGTGTTTGTTGTCTTGCTCACACCTATGTAATAGCCTTAATTGCCCCGATAAGGTAGCAATTTTTTTCAAAAAGTCATTTGCTAGCTCAGTTTGCTTCCCTGTATATTTCTCCTCTTGTATGCACATTTCGCAAGCTGGTTTGGTTTTGTTGCAAATATACACCAACTAGCCATTTTCATCGCTATATTTATGAATGGATGTGCAGACTTTTGCTGGATTCTGGCATACAATGCATGCTTTCTTAGTATATGGCAGCAAAAAAAAAAAAAAAGGCAAAGGCACTTAAGCCGTAGGGCGTGCGCTGTGGCATGATGTAACCCGATGCCACGCAGCTGGGAATTCTTCCTCCGCATGGCTCTGCATAGCATACGATCCGATAGCTTCAATGGGTTAGTGGCCATATAGTCAGAATTGGTCATTCTGTAGTTAACATTGATAGATCCCTGGGAGTCCTCATACCACTCGTGGCACAGTGGTGCAGCGGTTAGGTGGTGTGCCACTGCCCTGGCATCGCAGGCGCTGCCACTGGTGGGACTTGTGCGATCCAGGTTGTCCCGAGCAACCTCGCCCGACCAATCATTAATTTAACGGCCACCTGCCAGGTTGCATGAGGACACCATATTTTATGGGTACCATCAAATGTTGTCACATATGCATGCACGCACGCACACACGCATGGGTTTTCGTTGAATGGGGCAAGTAAGGCTTACGCCTTAAAAAAGACATTGCATCCACTTACCCACAGGGCACGACGAGTAAACAATGCTAGCTGGTTGGCGAAATGATTAATGCAGTGATGCAATGATGATACTATGCATATTGCTGCGACGATTGTGCCTGAGTTATGGAAGGGTAACAAGGTGTGCCACTGAACTCGACCATGCAGAGAAAAATAACCGAAGTTGCCTATGAATGACTTGGCAGATTTGTAGCTGAGGAGAACTGTACTATGCATCTGCATCACAGTCTGGGTTGTGGCCTCCAGTTCGAATCTGGTTGCCCTGATTGGCTTTCAGCGTAAGGTGGTGATCAGGAGACAATCTTTTTTTTTTTGCTCTGTGCCTTCCTGCATCAAAGGGCATGCAGATGGGACCGTGGCACCGACAACAGTAACGCAAAACCAAGGGAAACTAGGACAATACAGCTAGTGATGTAAAAATAACACATTATATATTGCATGTTGCGACTTCAAAAGTAAAATTACTAGTACGAAAGGAGTACTTTCGAGGATGGTGATCCTAGTTCAGGATCCCATAGGTGGTCGGCACAGCTTCGGTGCACTCCAGTGATTGTGACATTGGTCAGCCACTCCTTTCAGGAGGCATGGGTGGCATAAGGTTTAGGTCGTACATTTTGGATGGCTCAGTACCACCAGCCAATGTGGAGTAATCACCGCAGTGCAGGCATTGTGGAAGTGAAATGTGCAAAGTATTGGTTTTAGAGTGACGAAAAAATGGAGTGCAAGTCTTGTTTGTCGCTGCCTCATAGTTGATAAAGGAACTGAATTGCAAACTTCTCCCTTCATGCAGGGGCTCTCACATCGCGTCACCCACTCCACCAGGACCTGTACTACTTCCCGTTCCGGCCAGCAGACCGCATTGTGTGTGCATGGACGGCACTCGAAAAGGTGACCCGCGAGAACGGCTGCCTTGTGGCTGTCCCCGGATCACACCATGGAGAGCTGATGGAGCACGGCTACCCTGAATGGGAGGTACACTGCCACGGGTGCCTACTTCACCATTTTCTTTTGGGGCGGATGGTTAGCTGTTTCAAGAGTTTGGCTTGATAAGTGCTTGTCGGATGCTTGTTTGTTTGGCCAGCATGTTAAGGAAAGCAGATCAGTTTGCTGTGCCTACCTTACCAAGAGTAGGGCACTTTTAAGAGTGCTAAGTAATCCAGTTCCATTTCATTGTGTCTGGTTCAGCACTGCGCATTGTTAGTTACAGCAGGGGGGTGAAACTTCCTATACCTCCCAGCGGCCACGAATTACAGATACTCCAATTCCTCCTTCAGTTACGTTCATAGTGTTTTGTGGACGAATAATGGCGTATTCCCATGACAACAGACGACCAAAACATGCGGGCGCCAAGGAGCCGGGGGCGGGGGGGGGGTGGGGTGGGGGGGGGGTTTACATGGCATCTGCTTCACGTGTGGACTGGCCCAAACTTGTGCTCGCTAGGGGAGGTGGGCAGATGTATCGTTGTTCACCTGCTCTTTGCACGGCTGCGCGCCACACTTTACTTGGATTTCCGTACACTATTTCTTTGCCGTTGTAGCATGTTAAAACTGGTTGCGCTGCTGCTCAACAATGGTAACCACAGCGCTGAGCCAGTATATGGAGAACAGGGAATATATTTTCCATGGTTTGATTGACACATATATCCTCCCCGTTACTTTCATTCTAAAAGAGATATTTCTCAAAATACACTATGTCTACTGTTACAGCATTCCGTAAAATACATATAATATGCGTCGACGCACCAGAGGTGTTAATTTTCTCTAAAACGGCACAGCTGACATTTTTAGTACATCATTTCATGCATCATTCATGCAATACATGTTCGATCAATCCGTGCATACTGTTCACACAATACATAAGGATCATTCTGTGCACAGTGAGTGCACACAATTGAATGCATGCACGATGTGCCTTACAATCGTAGATAATTGCAAAAAATTGTTTAGTGTTTATGTAAACACGTGAAAGCTTAGCACTATCACGCAATGGCCTTCACTCTCCATGCTAATATATGCAACACCAATAGAATTCATTTAACATACAGTTACGTAATCAGTTTCCACGATGTGCCGACTCTTCTGCAGACTAAACATGATGACTGCTTCGTCAACAGCAATGACCAAATCATAGTTCATGATCCACGGTGCCAAAATGAGCGGTGGCTCCCGTGAAAGCGAGTGATGGTAGAGGTTCCATTGTATCCGTGCGGGTCTCACCGCACTCTTCGCTATTTCGAAGGTCACGAGCACAAAACCAAACACAACCGTAGGTGTCGCAGCACCGATATCACTAACGCATGAAGGAACACACCGAGGAAGTGTCTGTGACAGGCGCTGCAAAGCAGGCAACAGCGCCCGAGATAACGCGACTGACAGAGTTCGCGAAACACGCAAACGATGCACGGCGGTTACAACGGCTGCTTGGGTCATAAATTAAAAATGCATAAAGAGGGAGAGAGATTGTTTCTCCTTTCAGAAACTTCTTGCGGCCAGATCTCGCTCTTTATTATAGACACTAGCGCAATCCCTCCTTCAGTTACTTTCATAGTGGATGGCGGACTAGTTACGGCTTCAACGGAGGTTTCTCCAATTAGCCAGAATGGAAATTGTTTGCGCTATCCTGCCCCTGGTTACAACCTAGGTTGCATACTGCTATAACGAAACAGTAGCTTTAGCAAAGAAATCATCAGGCCCCCTTTATCTTCATTATACCGTGGTTCAGCTGTGTATATCTGTAAAAACTACACAGTGTTAGTAATAGCACAGGAAAACTTGACGGGCATGGCTGTACACCTTACAACACCTCACCACCTTTTATATGTTTTGTTTATTTATTTCTTCACTGCTTACTAGGGTGGTGTGAACAAGATGTACCATGGAGTCAAAGGCCTGGCAGACAGCGTATTCGACAAGCGTGTCTACTTGGAAATGGAGGCTGGTGACACCGTCTTTTTCCACCCAGTTCTCATCCACGGTTCAGGTGCTAACAGGACCAAGGGATTTCGCAAGGTGTGCATTCTGGGGTCCTTCATCTCAATGCCTTTGCGAATTCATTTTCCTGCCTGCAAAGCTTAGGACAAACAGGGTGTGTGATGTGAATTGGGAGTTTTCGAGCCTAGTACAGTTTGCAAGTGATTGTGACACTTCCATCTTGGTTCTAAACACAGCGATCCCCTCTGGTGCCATTGAGTTTATTGTCTCTCATTGCTTTGATGAGACGGCATGTTAGTTTAACCCTTTTCAAGGTGCAAGCCTTGTGCATGTCTCACATGTCCACAAACCATAAAATTGCACCCAGAATGACTCTAGGAATTGAATGACATCACTTTCCAAGCTGTTTTGACTACTGGTTTTGTAGAAAAAAAGTGGTATAGACAAAAAAACTGATAAAAGGCCTCATTTGTGGTATGTAGTCGTACCATGGTGTTCTGGACATATTAGACAACTTATATTGGAATTAAAAATTTCTTCAAGAAGTATTGTGGAAAAGAACCAAAGCTCGAAAATTTTTCTTTTTTTTCCCCCTAAGATGGGTCTCGCCGAACTGTACAGCAGAGCTTGTAAAAACACACAGAACACCAAGGAGGCCTATTAGTGAAATATAAAAACACACTAAATGGCTTGCTTGATAGTTCACTAGTTTTGCCTATATATGGTACGTGGGTACGTAGGTGCACTGTTTCCCCTTTGCCACCACTTGAAGCAGGTGGAACACATGAGTCTCGCTGCTGCACAAAAGGTTAAGGTGCTGTCAGGGCAAAGTACTCTAATTTTAATTCTGTAAAAGCCGCCGCGGTGGCTCAGTGGTTTTGGCGCTCAGCTGCTGACCCGAAAGACGTGGGTTCGATCGCGGCCGCAGCGGTCGAATTTCGATGCAGGCGATATTCTAGAGGCCCGTGTACTGTGCCGTGTCAGTGCACGTTAAAGAACCTCAGGTAGTCGAAATTTCCAGAGCCCTTCACTACAGCATTCCTCATAACCCGAGTCGGTTTGGAGCGTTAAACCATTACAAAACCACAAACCATTATGTAAATTGCACCACCCCTTACTCTCTTTTACTGGAAAATCATGGCAATAAATTGTACCTTTTCTATGCAGTCGGCTCGATAAGACTGCATTGAAAAGTCTCCGTTGTTAGGTATGTGCTAGAAAAAGCCAGTTTATTGTTTTCACCACCAATTACTAACTGGCAGGAGTTCTGATGGAAAGCCAACCTGCTAACCTTTATTGAAAACAGAAACGGCAAGAACACATAATGGTGCTTTTGTGCGTCTTGTGATGGGTTCATTTAATGCCCCCACTTTTCCCACTGAAACGAAGTTGAGAATAGTTGTTAGCATTGCATGATCAGATCTCGGAAACAACAAAGGGTGGAAGCAGTTATGAAGTTTGTGGTGCTAGGTATTTTTCGTTGTTGTTGTTGTCATGTCTGACACATGCAGTTTGTTGTATTCCTGGTGCATTCACAATGCCCTTTTTTTTTTAATTTACTCCCTTCATCAGGCCATCTCCTGTCACTACGCTGCCTCAGAGTGCCAGTATATTGACGTCGAAGGCTCTGTCCAGGATCCCATCGCTGAAGAAGTGCTCGATATATTCCGGAAGCGCTTTCCGAATATCGCTGTCAAGAGCTACGCAGTGAGTACAAGACTGCAGCGTACAATGGAATGAATGCGGAGTGCACTATTGAGATCGTGTCGTGTCTGAACAGGAATGTAATTGAGCTGTGGATGCATTAGGCCCTTCTACAACTACCTTGTTATGTCTTATGCGTCGGTGAAAGTAGCTGGAGTGGTTTACCCATTTTCACTTTTGTCAGCACGAAAGAAATAAGCAAGGTCTATGCATTACTTGAAGTGCAACAGAAATTAGAAGATTCAAGTGAGGTCAAGATCCAGAGAAGCTTTTCTACCTCGATAAGTTTAACTTATGAGGAACTTTAATTATCTCTCAATGAAATTGAACCTGTGGTCACCGCAGCTAAAGCCACATGCTACAATGTTCCTATTGACTTTCACTGAAATACCTGGCCACTCTTTTCATGCGGCTGACAGGTGTGCATGTTGTATGTTGTCACACAGCAATCAACACTGTGTCAATGTCGCCATGTGTCTGCTGTGAGCTGCAAAGCACTTGATTCCAAAATGAATTACCTTCATTTGTGGCAACAGTGGAGTTGTTTTCATTGCCCTATACATACCACATACCACACGCTCCTTTCAGTCGTCTTACTTGGGCTGTCTTTTTCGCGCCGTGGTGGCTCGGTGGCCGTGGTGCTCTGCTGGTGAACCCAAGGCCACAAGGTCGAATCACTGCGTTGTGTGGTGTCAGTGTGAACCCCAGGTGGCTGAAAATGATCCGAAGCCCTCCACTACAGTGCCTATTCTAGCCACATGTGCAGCTTCGGGACACGAACCCCGCATATCATGCCTTGCCATACCGCACCATACGTTTTAGTTAAAGTCTGAGATTATTTGTATCAAGCACCTTTGCGCTCTTATGCGATGGAGACTCTTGCAGGTGATCAGCTCCATTCATCTTTGCACATAATGCCAAAGTTACTGTTCGTATTTATACTGTGGCAGGCTCTAGCAGCTGTGGTGTTGCCCACAATCGAGGTAAAATCATTGCCCGCAGTTGTGCAGAAGCTAACAAATTTTTTGGACAGCAAAAATTCAAGCACGTTGATTATCTAGATGGCTTCACGGAGCTACCCATTGTGCCACACAGTTAGTTTGGAGGCTTCCTTATTTTTTGGGCTGCCTGGTATTTGGACTTCTTCCCTTCAATCAAAAAAAAAAAAAATCGGTTGGTAACTGCATTGTGTCCTTTCTAGACAGCTATCATGCTCACACTTGCTATGGGCTTTTGTCTTTTCTCAATTCTGCTTTCAGCAAAGTTCAGTGTCTCTGCTAATGGTAGTTTTGTATGAAGTGAAACCTCTGTTGTATTCGTGCCCTTTGTCATATTTTGTGCTGTTTTCACTTGAGTAAGAATATAGTTCTTGTTTGTATTATGCCCATTATGTGCACTATTTTGCGGTGTAATTCAGATGCATGGACAAACTGTGATCGGTACGGTGAAGACATCATGCCTTTCATAATCTACTGTTATTGCCGGTATACAGTCCACACCAGGCGTATAGTCTCCGGGCTCATAATGGCTGGGGAAAAAATTTTTTTGCTAGATTGGCCGCACTCGCTGTATAGTAGTTCAAACCCTGTACATGGAATTGCATTGGGCATTTTACGCTATATTGGGCAATATTGAAAAAGAGAATGCTGTGTGCTCAGCACCTATAGATAACCTGCAAAGCCCAAAGTTTTAACTTTTAAACGTGTTTAGCCTGTGGGCTGAACACAGGAATTTATAGTACACATGCAGTCACTTGAAACAGCGTGCAGGAATCTGAACTTTTCTGGTTCTTCTTTTTTCCAGGATGTGTGGAAGCTGAGGGCTCGTCATGTTCGAGGCAAGGAAGGAAACCTCTGACCAGTTGGAAGTTGAAGACGCGGTAGTTTTGGCGTTCTTCATCACAAAGAAATAAGAAGAAGGCTGCTCAAGAACTTTCACTTAAAGAGACAGTTCACTTCAGCTCATTTTAGTTTTGTACACTATTCACAACTAACGAAATTTGATCGTGTTTTGGAACGTTTATGAGGATGAAACCAGCTGTATGGGTGGTTTTTTGTATATCTCATTGTGTTCTGTCTGTGAATTTTGATATTAAAAGCACTATTTTTCGATCAGGTGGCTGTGTCTCTCTGACCTGACCACCCACTAGTAGGCATCTCAGGTGAATAGCTTTGACTCATTGGCAATGTACAAGCAGTTACCTTGTCTTGTCGAGTCTGTATGTATTGGTGCAATAGTTGTGACAGTACCTGCCCAAATTTTTGAAAAATTCACTGCCTCTAAAAAAAAGACAGGCAGAAGGTTAGCACATTGACATAATTGGTACTGAACAATAATGCCATACATTTTGGACTGGGATTGCACATTCTGTAATGCAGCATAACATTGCATTATAAGGTGTCTTCAAGGGCCTCTTCCAAGTTGTATATTAAATTAAATAACTTCATAACAGAGCGCCATGCAAGCTAAACGAGTTCTTTGGGTAACTAAGGCAGTGAAGGCAATTAAGGCAGACTTAAGGCAGAGTATCTCACACAAGATGTTTATCTCAATTTTTATTTCTAGTATCAACAATTGTAGAACATTGAAAAAGAGTGCAGGTGTGCTAGTAATGTTCAGAACAAGATAGGTGGTGAAATTTCTGACATGGGAAGCTTGAATGACATAGTAAGCTTGCTTTAGGCTCTTTCATTGTTTTTAATAGGGGTTGGACTGCAGCAAGAGAAAGTGCATGCTACTTGCTGAATGAGTGTGTGACAGGCACTGTTAATAATAATAATAATTGGTTTTGAGGGGGAAAGGAAATGGCGCAGTATCTGTCTCATATATCCTTGGACACCTGAACCACGCCGCAAGGGAAGGGATAAAGGAGGGAGTGAAAGAAGAAAGGAAGGAAGAGGTGCCGTAGTGGAGGACTCCGGAATAATTTCGACAACCTGGGGATCTTTAACGTGCACCGACATCGCACAGCACACGGGCGCCTTAGCGTTTTTCCTCCATAAAAACACAGCCGCCGAGGTCGGGTTCGAACCCTGGAACTCCGGATCAGTAGTCGAGCGCCCTAACCACTGAGCCACCGCGGCGGGGCCAGACACTGTTGCCAATGTGCATTTTTTGTGCTGGTTTACTGGTGTCCACTTTTAAGTATGTAAGTGTATTCAGGGCTGCAAAAACGTGATTGTGGTAAGATTCTGTGGCTTATTGTGCAACTTCATGCGTTATGCTCTGTCAGGTAAACAATTTGCAGCCATTGCTTGCACCGTGAAAGATTTGCACCACAGTGTATCAAGGTAAACAAAATGACCAGCCTTAGGAAAGTCTACATTTATGCAATATGTGTAGTGAGTCAAGTGGTGCGCTACTGGGCGGTTTTTATGGCAAGGTGTGTGAGAGCCACAGAACACGTGCGAGTGTATTAGGGCCAGGCTATAGGAAAGCGCCACTCCAAACGATGTGCAAATTGCAACAGGTCTTTGTGCAGTGGTCTCTCGCATGTGACAAATCTCCTCCCAAGTGGTGATGTTCCATGCTATAACCAAAATTCCCTAGTTCAGGTCCTTTTTCCTTGCAACAGGCAATTTCGGTTCTTAAAGTTTATTTGACCCTCACGAAAATTCCCTGTTTGCCGAATTTTACCGCTCAAATTCCCTGAAGAGAAAATTCCCCAAATGGAAGATCGCTGCTTCCAAGCTTGACCTCAGCTCAGCAACAATCCCAGTTTATGAAAATTCATGTCACAAACTTTGCAAAGTGAGTGTAGCGTGTTTCTGAGCTCATTGCAATGACAATATTTTGTTGTCAGCATGACTCTTATTAAATAGGCTATGCAATGTGCAGTCGAGGCAAGGCAAACTGCAAAATTAAAAGCAAATCTGCCCAAAGCATTTACCTTTATATTCGCTCTGCAACAGCTCAGAATGCAAGTTTTAAACTGCATGAATTCCTCTGGGTTTTAGAAGTTTTTGTTTTGCATTTTGGTGTATGGTACAACTCTTGCAGTACAATGGTAGATATTGTGCTAGGCTTTTTTTCAAGTTATGTGTGATGTCAAAGTGTGATTTTACACAGGTGCAGCCTGAATTTTAACTTACTCTAACCTTAAGCTTACGCTGTTCAGTAGAGAGTATTAAAAATCGAGCTTGGTGCCACATTTATGCCATGCTGAGCGGAAGTTGTCAGTAGGCAAGATGTGTTTTTTCACGACTGTGGACTGACAGTTTTTATGCAAGTGCCTCAAGAAGTCTTTGTGTATGCCTGCAATGAGGTGAAGTAAGCATATTTACTGCTTTGAACAGCAATAAAGGATTTTATTTTTCAGTGTTCGCTTCTTGTGTTCGGACCATCTACATCAACCTGGAAAAAGAAAAAACGCATTCTGCTTGATGTTGCTTCCAACAAATGCAGCACTTATCAACGTTGGTTTTCCAATAGTCAGCGCCAAAGGAAGCCACAAAGGATACACAAAGACATCATGCAGTCTTCCATATTAACAGTGCAAAGACTGCACAAAGGAAGGGGAGGACACAACAGCCCTGTTGTGTCCTACCCTTTTGTGCCGTCTTTGGGCTGTTAATATGGAAGTACGTAACCAGTTCGCCCAAAATATTGTATCATGGATTCACTTAAAAGGAGAATATGGACCAAATTTTTGCTTTTCCTGTTCCCTACTTCCAAATGATTTGTTAGTATGTATAGATCACCTCTCAATATTTTCCTATGGCCATTAAATAATTTATCATTGAATTTCTTCTTGATGCTTTTTTGGTTTCAACAACTAAGCAATGGATGCGATATGCAAGGTGTGTTTAGGCCAAGTAAGGCATGAAAAGAACTGCACATGACTGCTGAGGCACAGTTTTAATTTATTACAATGCTTTAAGTCGGCCTCCTTCAAGAGCTGGAATGACGACAAACGACCTATCAGCTGTTATACTGCAGTTTTCTTTTCACGCTTCTTGTGACCTAAAGCCACCTTTGACGTAATCATCATTCGGTTGATGAAACCGAAATGGCATGAGGGAAGAAATTCAATTATCAACTGAATAAGTATTCGTAGGCAAATACCACATGGTGATCCATGTATTCTAATGTTTTGTGTGTCATTACAGAGAAGAAAATGGGCAACTAAAATCAGATGTCTATATTGTCATTTAGGAGGTGTTTGTGGTACGTCCGCTAAACGAGATGACATGTGAGATGCGATGCTATCGACATCTGTGCGTGCTTGAAGCCAGTGTATGAGTATAGGGACCGGGTAAGATTTGGAAGCAGCATGTATGTCCTGGAAAACCCGAAGGGTACCACGCACTTTCTTTAGGTGCTTGAGAGCTTCTTGGGAATGAGTGAATAGGTGTACCTGGTTATAAGGAGGGTCGTCAGATAAAGCTGCTATGGCATTTAAAATCGCTTGGAGCTCCAAGGGAAGAGGTGATGAATTTTCAGTACTTTTTGTAACCTATTAACGTAATAAAGTTCATTAATGGCATCACGTTTTATGCCGTGCGGCACATTTAGCGTCGTAAATAAATAATATTGTCATTTAAGGTTAAAACAAACCTGGAATCGGCAATGAAGCAACGATACTGTTTTGTTCGCACACATCTCGTCCCAACCTATAGACTATCAGTGATAGTTATTACATGTAACACAACTGCTGCAAATAAAAGCACATTTATTGCAATGCTTTTGAGATGATGGCAAGTCACAATTATTTGTCACATTAAATCACCATTTTGCACAATTTTAGGGTGGTCGATTATGGGATTAGTTGCTGCACCAGCTAAGCAGTAATGCCAATGGTAACAAATGTGGATTTTTCCACGAGAAATGCACTGGTCTATAGCGGCATTCTTGCAGCTACTTCATTCTCTGCATGCACGCGCCTCACTTCCACTCATTTCAACAGCCTTATTTTATGCTTTCTAGCAGACCACAGCAAAGGAGCATTTTGAATGTGTTTCGGCATGACAAGAACTGGTCGTTAAATTTCGTCTTAGTAAAAACCAATAAGCATACATCCCTCTGCATATTTAAACGTAGTCGAAATTCAGTTGCATGCAATGCACAGAATCCTACCTGAGTGAATAACTCGCTCGCACGTTACAATCTTCACTATACAAAAACTAACCATAGTGATATTCGTAAATTATTCTTTTACCTCCCTTAACTGGCAGGAATGTGGGTTTGCTGGACTGGAAGTTATGCACTGACAAGACCGTTCAGTAGTCGTTTGGAGTAGCAGCATTCCGGCCTTGCACATTAAGACCGCAGCGAGCGTGTGCACGGGCGAGTGGCACAGACCGGCCGCACTGGCCCACAACTTTGAGGGAATTGCCGTGCTGAACTTAAGGTACTGAATGGCAAGTTATAACTTTTCGTGCATTCGTAAGTTTCACATGAGGCCGTTACTTTAACCTCCAATACAACTCCAGAGTGACAGAACTAGGTATAACACTTCTGCTGCCAAGCGGCAATTCTTTCATAAGACGCCTACATAGTCGTGAAGCTTAAAACGTGAAAACCGGTAACAACTGAAAGACTGCAGCTGAGCTCCTCGGAGGCGGGGCTGTAGCATTCTCGCGCTCTGCGCTTTAGCACCTTTTGAAGTAGCTCACCTAGTGTGCCGTTACTCCTACTTCTTGCTCGACGGCTGCGGCAGCCGCGACTTGGACATATCAGCGTGGATGTCGTAGAAGCTGTACGGGTTGTGCTCGAAGTATTCTTTAACCTTATAACCTTGTGTCGCTCCGCTCACATTCGCCGTCTGCTGCGAAGAGGCTGCGGGAGGAGCTTTGGACGCCGGTGGTGGTGACGGCTGGGGCGGTTTTTTTGCATCCTGCGTGTTCTTAGGACCTTGTCCCACCGATGCCAGGAATCGCGTTCCGTTCGAAGCGACGCCGCTCAAGTTAGCGGGTTGAAACCGCAAGAGGCAGAAAAATTTCTGACCGATGAAGGCCGCCATTTTGACCGTGAACGACTTTGACTGGCTGAAGCCATTGAAGCTTCAGTGGCTTCGGCTATTGCTGAAGAAGATTGTTTTTTTTTTCTTAGATAACCTGACAAAAAAAACTGTGCTTGAAACGTTTATTTTTGCCTACAGAATTAGTGCAATTTTTATTTGCAAACATATATTATGCTTGGTTGAGAAGCACCACCGTTTACGCGAGCAACTAGCGCTGAACGACAGTATGTTGCAAACCAATACATCATGTTTTCTTCTTTTCATTGCATTGCTTCACGAGGAGCGCGTGTTTTGACGGCGATAACGCGTTTCCAAGGCTTTGTTCCGTGAGTATTCGCTCGCGTTGTGTTCGTTTGTGCCTACGGAGTAGCTGCGATTGATGTAGTCCACACGCGGTGAGTGAGCTGACCTGAGTGATGCGGGTGACGTGGGCCAGTAAAAGTAAGGCATTTTAATCAGTGTCAGCCGTGTCGGTGTCAGCCGTGTCGTACCTTTACTTTCTCAGCGCTGTTGTTATACTACTGCCAAACAAGCTATCAAAGCTTGTAATTCAATGAAGCCACTTGCAAACTGAATTGTGTCAGACTGAACTACTGAATTCAATGAAGCCGCTTGCAATTTAACGTCTTCTAATCGCTGGCGCCGACGGCTGTAACGACCTGCAGTTTACTACCTGGTGAAAATGATGTTCCTTTTTAGAGGTTTAACGTAGCCAGCCACTATCTGCGCATGCGGTATGCACTATGCTAAATCCCTTTCTTCTCCAATTTCTAACTCCGCCATCTCTTTTTTGTTACAGCTTCTCGCGTTGCTCCTGCTTTGAACATCGTGTGCCCATAGCGCGCATGGATTTTATTTTTAAATCTGACGACAGCGTGCGCTGGGACCACCTCTAAGCGTGTCCCTGCACGGGTATTTGAGAACCACGGCCATGCCTGGCGTTAAACACGACAGTGATCGACGGCACAACGAGTGGGAGCTTAATTTGAATCGCGTTGGTGCACCACCTGACCAAGATCGTTGGACAGGGAAACAGGTGAAATCGCACAGCGTTGCTAATCAGAAAGAGTGCGCCGAAGAAAAGCCATTCACCTTACAGCGCCGCAGCGGCGTCTCCACGCGACTGAGCCACTCGGAAACGCGGTTAGTGGACAACGTTAAAGACGAGTTCCAGACATGCGATTCTGATCCGGGAGAGTCACGCAGCATGACCGGACTCCAGAAACCGCTAGCCAACACTCTGTGCAATGACTCCTCGAAGCGAGGTGGTTTACGTCGGCCACTTGGACCACCCACGCACGCCAGTTGCGTGGAAACTCGGCTGATTTCGTGGCCGCACTACGAGCGAAGTTTTTTGTGCGAACTCTGCCCCGAGGTGTTCCTCAACTCCGCAGACCTTGCTGAACATTCTCGGACGCACATCAACCTCCCATTGTTCGTATGCGAGCGTTGTTCCATAACCTTCTTTAACGAAAGCCACTTCGAACGCCACTCTGAGGAACACGGGGTCAAACAGCTGCACAAATGCCATCTATGCCCGGAGGAGTTCGATGACGAGCTGAAGCTGCGGGTTCATTTCAATGTTCACGTTCGCGAAAGCTCCTGCTACGACAGCGCCCAAGCACCGCTAGTTGACGACGCCCAGTTGTCCAATTGCTTTGCTCTTCAAGATAACGCTGATGTAAGCCGCGACGAAGATATCTCCGCAGCTCGAGAATTCTGCCACTTCTGTGCCCAAGCATTTGACTGCGAAACCAGTTTCAAGGAGCACGTCCGGACCAAGCATTCCGGCGAGCTCTCCATCTCCAGTTTGGAAGACAAGAAACCGTCCATTAGCCAGCGCTTCTTTGACGGCGTTGCCGTGTCAGCAGAGGCCGGCGAATTTGCGCACGAATTGCCCTATACGACGGACAGCAGTCTCTTGAAAAGCTTCGAAGACGAAGCTGGCTTGGGAAACCACTTGGAAACGCACTTGCGCTGCGACACGCAAGTCCAAAAAGATGAACCTATGTCCGAGGGCTCCACCATAGAAACGGCCTCCAGTGCTGAAGAGCGGGTTCCTCGCGCTTGCCACCTCTGTCCCGAAGAGTTTGACGGCGACGCCGGTTTGCGTCGGCACATCCTAAAAGAGCACAGCTCTGGCAACAAGCGCGCGAGAGGCAAAGATGCGGAAAAACGTTTTGCCTGCGAGCACTGTTCCAAGCGCTTCAAACTCAAGGGTCACCTGAGCCGTCACCTGCTGACGCACACGGGCGAGACGCCGTTCAAGTGCCTCCTGTGCCCGGCGACATTCTCCCAGAAGGGCGACCTCAAGCGTCACTTGGACAGGCACGCCGGCTACAAGCGGTTCCCCTGCCCCTTCTGTCCCAAGCAGTTCGTCGTCAAGGCCGACATGGAGACCCATCGGCGCACCCATACAGGAGAGAGGCCGTTCGCGTGCGACCGCTGCCCGGCCTCGTTCTCGGCGCGCGATAACCTCAGGAAGCACATCAACAGCCACACCGGTGTCAGACCGCATGCGTGCGACAAGTGTCCCAGGTCCTTCACCAGGCTCGCGGACCTCAAGCGCCATGGACGGAGGCATACGGGCGAGCGTCCCTACTCTTGCACTTCTTGCTCGAAGACCTTCACTCGTGGCAACCTGCTCCGTGACCACTTCGCAACCGCCCACGGTCCATCATAAACCCCCCTGTTCCGGCTGGGTGCACTCGACTGGCTGCGGGAATCTTGCTTATTCGTCGCATGTGTCAGCGTGCGTCTGGGGATGCACTGACAATCAGCGCCGGGCTTTTCGTCACATTTAATTTATTCTTGCCACGATTGGCTGCCAGCATTTGCAGCTAATAAAACTTAGTGAGTCGCGACCTTTGTGATTCGGAGTTTCTTTGCTACCGCCCACCGCCAGCATACTGGCGGTGGATGGCATGGTCGATACACATGCCTTCGTGAATACATCGTTTTCTGACGACACGTATGTTAGGTACTGCGTTTCTGTAAAACGGCGTCCCTATAGGTATCCACTATATATGCAATCTGCAGAGCGTGCAGGTTGTCCCAAATTTAAACGGGACACGCTGCAGTGTGATGCAGGCATATTCGAGATGGCAGTGAAAACTCCCACCAAAACTTCGCGGAGTGATGGAGGGCGGGTGGCTACCTGCCACTTCGGGGCTGGGATCTAGCACCTCTCAGCAATGTGGCGAGGGCTCCTTGTCACCGGGGGCATATGTTGCTGAACCTACGTCGCTGCTACGGATGACGCGGTTGGTGCGACGCGCGTCTTGTTCATCTTTCCTCTCTCATCTCTTTTAACTCTCCTCCTGTCTGCACGTGGCAGCGACTGTGGCTCAGCTTGAGCCATTGAGCAGGCCCGTGCACTTTCCTTTTCATTCTTCCTACAGTCGAAATAAACTCGCGGAACATACCGCAGTAAAGCATTCACATTAATATTACCTTACTAGCTAGAATGAAAGCTCGCCATTGTCATTGCGTGTTGCTTAAAGGCATTCCTTCCTCTATGCTTAAAGAGCATTTAATCCTTAGTAAAACACGTTGCGGGGCTAGTTGGTTATGCATATTCTTTCGTTAAAATTTAAGCAGCGCTAACTTTTAGGACGAATACATGTCATGTCTTCTGTGTATTCGTCCTAAAAGTTAGCGCTGCTTAAATTTTAACGAAAGAATGAGCATTTCATCCACAGCGGGAATGCCGGGAAGACAGTTTCTTACTTGGCTTGGCTAGTGTTGGCCCTAAAACATATGACTGCAGAAATACACATTTCTGCAAAAAACAACAACATGGAAACGGTTTTAAATCATAATGTCTTACTACTATACATTGCAATAATTGAGCAGAAAAGCAGATAGGTGTGAACGAGCAAGGGCGCGTTTATTAAAATAAACTGCAAACCTGATAAACCGGACTTTTCATGTAAACAAATTCTATATCAAAATAACCTTTTTGCTATAACGTCGCAAGGAAAAACGAAAGCAAGTGCCTATATTTTGTAAATAATACTTTATTCCCGCAGGCAGATGCACTGCCGGAATTATAAAAAAAATGTTCCATAAGAAGACTCGCTAAATGAACAGAGTAAAATTCGGATTATTCGTAAAAAATTAAGACTCGGATACGGCTCCCAGTTTTCCTACAGGACAATAAGCTCCCCAGACGCGGTCAGGCGTTAGCATCACTTCTGCTGTTGTCCCCGTGTTGCAGGTCGTACAGAGCGCGACTGTAAAAGCTGGTCCAGGGTGAAACAGAACACGGGGTTGTGTCTGGGAAACGGAAAAGATCCCGTGGTTGCTTCAAGTGTAGTGGTGCGTGACTTTGCAGTTTTCATTGCCTGCGCTGTGCCCACGTGTGAAAGCATCACGACTGCATTCGAGCAATTTCATTCCTCCAAAGACACTAGCGTAATGGGCCTCCGGGACATGAACGTTTGAGTGCAGTGGGGCCGTGTGGAGGCCCAAGGACCTCCCTATCATAAATTCCCATGTTTAATAATAATAGTTTGTTTTGGGGGAAAGGAAATGGCGCAGTAACTGTCTCGCATATCTCGGTGGACACCCGAACCGCGCCGTAAAGAAAGGGATAAAGGAGGGACAAAGAGAAGAAAGGAAGAGGTGCTGTAGTTGAGGGCTCCGGAATTATTTCGACCACTTGGGGGGTCTTTAACGTGCACTGACATCGCACAGCGCACGGGTGCCTTAGCGTTTAGCCTCCATCGACACGCAGATAGAGAGAGAAATAGAGAGGGAGGGAGAGCAACTTCATTTGCCATTTGAGGTTTGGGCGCGGCGGCTGCGTTTTTATGGAGGAAAAACGCCAAGGCGCTCGCGTGCTGTGCGATGTCAGTGCACATTAAAGATCCCCAGGTGGTAGAAATTATTCCGGAGCCCTCCACTACGGCACCTCTGCTTCCTTTCTTCTTTCACTCCCTCCTTTATCCCTTCCCTTACGGTGCGGTTCAGGTGTCCAACCATATATGAGACAGATACTGCGCCATTTCCTTTCCCCAAAAAACCAATTATTATATTATTACGTGGCCTTGTTGAGAGATAGGAGGTGTGGGCTGCATGCATTAGCGCTGACAACGTGGCAGACACGCCGGTTGTACGAGGTAAAATCGCATACAAATTTAGAAGTTAACGTGGAGAACAACATTCGGTTTTTCACAGATGACACACCGTAAAACTCAACGTCGGGGATCAAAGTACAACTAGTACGGAATGCAATCTTAGGCACTTAACATGTAATGGTTTTTCAGCTTTTCACAAAAATTTTGATCGAGCCTCAGATCAAGAATTTTATTCCAAACTATTGCACTAGTACATTCTATAAGTGGTACATGTTTACTAAGGGGAAGATTGAAATTGCTGACGGTGAAGTTTCTTGTGTATTGTAATGAGCTCTTAAATACGGTGACAGAAAATGGATGATTGTTTCTAATTATGCTATATGTGCAACGTGCCTTTTTTTCTTCCCGAATTAATCAAATGTTAATAAAGGCAGCTAGTTAAACAAAGGCTTACTATGTTCATTATGTTTTGCTAACTTCATTATTCTAATGGCACACTTTTGCAATCGTTTGACAGATTAGGATATGAAGTGACCGCTGATAAATGCAAAGTACAAGATGCGTAAAGTATATGATCATTAATACTGAGGAGAAATCCATGTTGTCCTATATGGATAGTATTCCAGCTCCTAATCACAAAAAGACAACTCCTAATTACTGAAAACAAAGCTCTGGTAAGGAAGAAAAGAACCAGAACTAAAATACAAGTATGGCCGTCTAGGATCTCTGAGGTTGACAAACGTGCATAGAGGTAACGCATTTGTACATTAAACCAGTTTTGTTTCGAATGTGCTAGTACATTTTTATTGCCGAAGAAAGACGTTAAAGGGACAGTTTAAAGGTTGGAGGCCAAAGAAAACCTATACTTGGCGGCGCCACAGGCTGCCAGTTCCCCCCGTTCCGCCATGCTACGTGATGGGCTGCTATGCGTGCCCGCGTGGTTTCGTTTTTCATTCGCCTGGATTTACGAATTAGGGAGCAGCAGAGGTAATCGAAGTGCGATTCGGACCAAGTTTATGCCTCGGCACGCATCTGTGACATTACTTCTGTTGGCTTTTACTGCAGTTACAACTGGTTTAGCCCTAGGAGAGCACTGCGCGCTACTAAGTGCCTCCGTGTGCGCCGCTCACAGCCAAGGGATACGCGGACGTACTGTGAAGTTCTCCTCGACATCGACAACCGAAGATGGAGGCTGCTGCAAAGAAAAAGATCGCACAGTGTGACGTCGTACGCCCGTGTCGAGTCACAGCAGGGTAGTAGCATTGTCGGTGGGGTGGCGTATCTTACACTACCACCAGATGAGCGGCGGTGGACCACTTGGTGGACAGGTAGGGCATCGGTGTATAGTGTGCTCTCTGCTGTATTTTCGTCCTGAAAACTACTTGCTCAATACATTCCTGAGTGAGTCTTTTAGAATACCCTGGAAGCTCCGTACGCGGTTTCATCTACGGTATCAGCAATCAAGTTCGCACCAGTTCTGCGAGTATTCTAGCGGACGTCAGAATGCCAACGCTCTGATGACACGACTTAATTATCGGCTAGGTTTCCTTTGCTACGTATTGGTCTCAATCACCCCTTTTCACAATGCGCGCTTTGATAAAAACGTGCCTGAAATAAGACTCCTTTCTGTGGTACCCAAGGTCCACAGTGAGGAGTGCAAGTTGAAAATTTATCACCGAAATTAGGTGTAAGAAAGTTCGTTTAGCCGAAAAATGCGTACGATGGTTTTATTATCACTGCTACTATATATAAGTTGCTTTCGCGCACTTTGCAGTCACAGGTCGCAGAAGACAGATGAAACACTTAGGACTGGCTGATTTTGTATGGCTCTCCACACTAGCAAACGTACCGCTAAGTATGTTCGCTCAGCATGTTCACGTGCTACAATTAAGCTAGGACAAGCATTTCAGAATTTCAGCATTTCATTTCAGCATTTCAGAAATCTTCAAAAATTAAAAAATTTCATGAAAAAAAATTATAATCTAATGATACGTACGTAGCAGTCTCTACTCATCAGCCGTGGCGGTGGCTCGGCGTTGACAGCTGCCGCCCCGCTAACTTCGTTTGCTGTCGGGCACTCTGCTTATATGCTTACCATTCTTGGTAATCGCTCCTCTTGGCATCCGGCTGGCCCATCCGCTTCAGCATTGAAAAGCATCGCACGCTTTGTGGGCCTGAGGTCGCTAAGTGCAGGCTAGAGTTCTCCGCAAGAACTTCGTTAATCCACAGACGGGCGCTAAATGACGCGTCGCGCGCGGATGTCGCGAGTCACGGAAACGGTAATTTTTGAAGACGTATAGAAAATTGCTGCCGGACAAGCGACAAAGCCACGATATGCCGAACTATCGGATTTCGCTAACAAAATTTTGATAGAGTTCACCTCAGTGTCCCTTTAAGGATACCTCGAAATGATTTTGATGATTATTGCAAGAAATCTGTAGAGGTGATCTGTGAGTAATTGAGTCAATGTTAATTAATTTTCAGGAACCTGTTCACAGCAATTTTAATTTTTTTCGTTTTTCTTATCGATTTCGACCTGTTTTCAGCCCTTTGTATATTGTATTCTAAATTTCATAAGTTTTCTTCAATAAATTCCCCCGTGTAATGGCTGCAAGGGCCCTTATATAGGGTAGCATTGAAATAACTAAAAATAAAATAAATTCAGAGCACTGCCTGGACCCTACAGTTTACAAATAATAAAAAATTGCTGCTCGCAGCTGATTAGGGCGGCACCTAACAGCGTGTTTTTAGCCATCTCTCCCCCTCTGACTTAGAGTGGGAAACCTGGGTGAGCATTGTCATTGGGCATACCCAAGTGAAATGGGCCGAATGGGGCGTGGTGAGGTAGAGTTTCCTGTTTTATTCCTTATTTTTTTTTTGGGTGCATCAAAGTGCATTAGTTGAGGGGGAGGAAAGAAGCGTCATAATTAATCGCCTATGTCTTCAGTGTAAATGAAGCTAGCTTAAAAATCCTAGCAGTGCAGTGACGGGTGATGGAGTACCGATCGCTCGTGTGCTTTTCCTAATCTCAGTAAATACCATTTCATGTTCCTTTTAAGCTAAAAACCTTGTTGCTTATTGGGTAATGCCAGACGTGTAGGCTAGGAATGGGTGTCTAACAATAGCATCCTTGTTGTTGTGTAACACAGGTTAAGCTGTTTCGCCCTTTCACAGCCAAGACGAAGTAAGAAAAGCAGCGAAACTCTCCAGCAGTGCTGGTCATGGTTTGGCATATTGTAACTATGGGATTAGGCATTTTTCATGTGAATTAGAAAGTTTTATATATATAATAAGGTATTATTTTTAGTTCAACTAAAAGCACTGAACCTTGCCTTTTCTGTGCAAATGTCAAATCACAGTGGAGTTTCTGTAATATTGAGTTATGTGTATGAATAATCAACTCGGCAAAGGGTACGTTGCTTTTAACAATCTGCTCTATCTGCAGCTCAAGTGTTTCAGGTTGCACTGTTTCTGTCTATACACACATAAGCCACTGTCATCTAGGTTCGAGCCAGCTGCTAAAGTCAGTGGACAAACTTTTCTGAAAGTACACAAGTCACAAGCCAAAATTCTTATGCTTTTGATGTGCAAGCAAATTCATGCCAACTAGCCATTACATTTGCTTTGATCTCATCAGCTGCTGGCTCGACCACATAAGCTTGATGGTAAGGATCAGCGGATTGCAAGATAAGAAAGCACTCTACATGTGCAGATATCAGGAGGGAAAACAAATTTTCAGTGTGTTTTCATGAGCGGAGAAGTTCAGTGCGTATACAGCCAGTGCGTTAATTATGAACCATATATAATGCCAATCTTAGTATTTTTCTTATGTCTGGTGCAGACTAGACGGAATACAGTGTTATTAGACGGGCCTCAACAAACCGGAAGGGGACAAAGAAAAGAAACTTCAGGGGACATTTACGTTGTGGCCTATTTATGGTCCCAGCAGTGGCCTGGGGTCCTCTTGGCATATCATTCGCAGACACAGTCTGTCTCAACATTACACCCCGTCACATGGGCATTTCAAAGGCCCTTGAGTCAATAGTTTATCGAGTCATTGGTGCAGTGCAGAACTCTATTGAGATTTCGAGGGCCTTCGAGTGTTGCCCAACGTTGCTAGCATTGCTTCGGGCGGCGCCAACGTGCACTTTAAATGCACGATACTTTCACAGTACAAAAGCATGAACAAACATTATTCTCTTACACTTTAATGCAAGCAGTAAAATATTAGTCTGTGCAGTAATTTAAATATTGTTTCAGTCTGGTTTAAAGTGCATTAATTTTGTAGTCTCCATTGCAGAAGACAAAAACACCAGCGGTGCCAGTGTTGCCAGAGTATAGCAAAATTGCGACAGCAAATCGTGCAAAAGCCAGTATCTTTCAAGACAATGCAACTGGCCTTTAATAATAGCTAAAAACCTCCTGTGACTCCAAAAAATGTGTATTTCAACATTTTAGATTTATGAAAATATTTTTATTTGCGCAAAACTGAAAGCAGCAATTGTGGCGCCACACAAGCTTGGCATAAGACACGATCTATGGCCATTGAGATTTGCCGTGTAGCAGTGACGCAACTCCTTCTCGTTTTATAGCGATTGAGAATCGCGAAGGCTCTCGACTCGATGGTCGCTGAAACTGGTCACGTGACAGGGATATTACATTCATAGATTGTGGGGAGTCCTCATACCAGTTCTGGTGCTGTGGTACAGTGGCTAAGCGATGCGCCACTGCCCTGGCAGGTGGCTGCTTCAAACGTAGCCACCAGTGGGGCAGTGACTACCAAATGTCAAGTCATTCACAAACTCAGTGGCACAGTTTATTTCTACTTTCGAAACTGCTGATACAATAAGTAGGTCATGGTCATTGAAATTACATTTTTAGTTAATTTCTTTTGAATATGGGTTACGGTGTAATCTTGCTTCATGATCTGCTTGTCTTACTTACAGCACAACAAACAGCTGATGAACAGTGAAGCTTTAAAGATTGGTTGTTCTCCACAAATCTACCCTACCTGTTACACATATCTTGAATAAACCGCTTCAAAGCATTTTCTTTCTCAGTGGCACTTGTGCTAGTGGCAGCAAGGACGGGAAGTTGCATGCAGTGTAGTCAGCTAACCTAATTCAAGTTAGCAAAAGAAATTTGTGCCCAGCAGCATGTGGGATTCCCATGACCTTACTATATCCAAGTCCTTAAATCTATCCAGACATCTCATCTTTCAACAGAACCACTCAGCTTGTTTTTGATTTATGCTTTTGTACGAGTTGTTTAAGCTAATATACAGAACAAAGAAACTTAGTTTTTGTCACACAGAAATCACACATAAATAGCAGATAAAGCCCTTATAAGTTTGCACCTTAGAGGTTACTTTCATTTCTACATACCTGCTCCATTGGATATTTATCAATGGGTTCTTAGTGCACATCACAAGCAGCTGAAACCTATTTTAGCAAAAGTAAATTCTCTTGAACTCGGTCAGAATCATTCTTAAGAAACACTAAAGATGTGCAGTGCCGAAGTAAACTGCTCACAATGAGGGGCTAACACCACAGACCTAGCGCGAGGCCATCGTACGTCAGGAACTGTTCAGTCTTTCCAGTCCTTTGATAACTATACATTTGATAACTATATCTTAAGACTTAGGGCTGACACACCTACACCTATGGTTAATGAAGATGGCATGACAAAGGAAGGAGGCACACATGGGTGAACAGGAAGGTAAAGTCACCATGGCAGTCTAACTCATACATTTGAGATTTTTTTTGCTTAACTAAAAAGGAAGTGACTCTCCTATATTTAATTTTCCAGCGTGTATTTCTATTTGTCTTTGCTATGTTCATCTTTTAAGTTTCATTTCTGCTGTCGGTCACATGAAAAGTTTTTCACGTGGTGTTGTGATTTGTGTTTTGTCATGCCCGTCCAGCTTGGGCCAACGCTGGCCTGCAGTATTTTGAAATAAATAAAGAAATAAATATCAAATTCTTATGTCCACTGATAACGATCCACTTACTGGTAACGATCAAACTACATACTCATCCATGGCTGACATCTACTAATGAAAGAGCAGTACACAACGGTACATGTTAGAACATAAAATGTACAACAGTACAGATATGCAACCAACGGAATAGGGTCTCTCTGACCTCAGTTAACGGTAACTCATAGAAGCCAATGATTCTTTGGTGGTTTGTGAGATCGTAACAGCATGCACTAATGACAAGAAAATTTTTGTGCACAAATAAAGAGCTGCAAAGTTCTTAAAGGACTGGGTGTGCTCCTAGCAAGCTTTAGAAGAGACTTGTGAAATCATAAAACAAATATTGTAGAACTGGGTATACAGGTTGGCTGCAGTAGAATTGGTTTGGTTTATGGGTGTTTAACGTCCCAAAGCGACTTAGGCTATGAGGGACGCCGTAGTGAAGGGCTCCGGAAATTTCGACCACCTGGGGTTCTTTAACGTGCACTGACATTGCACAGTACACGGGCTCTAGAATATCGCCTGCATCGAAATTCGACCGCTGAGGCCGGGATCGAACCCACGTCTTTCGGGCCAGCAGCCGAGCGCCATAACCACTCAGCCACCGCGGCGGCTACAGTAGAATTGTTACAAGGCTTAAGAATTTGGTAGATAGGTCGGACATGTCCAGAAAGATGCTTTGACGTTGCGCTTATGTCTACTTGAGACTAAAATGTAGACCTGCCGTTACTGAGGTACCCCAAGTATTATCTTGAACACCATTGATGGGGAGACTAGTTAACGTGCAATAAAAAAAAAGTAATGAATGTACAGACACTTATGTTTGAGCTTTGCGTTCTTTATTTCAAAGAAATATTGTGAAAGGTTTTAGCAGGAAGTGCCATGATAATGGAATGAAGGTAAAAGCTGTATGGTTGGCTCTGTGATTGCCAATTTCCTGGAGTTGAGGTTGTTGGGCTGCCTTGAGAGTATGAGGTCAAGAATGTTAGCAGAATATTTGGCGATGCATGAGGATTACGCTACTAATTGGGCAAGGTTAAAATTTAAGCACACATCCACAAACTCATGGAATTCATCCTGTCTAAAAATAGGCTGATGAGGGGTATTCCAATCTCCAAAGACGCAGGATATGTACTCCAGGGTGTTTTGTTGCAAGTTCGTTCGAAATGTTGCGTAGTTTTCGGGGGAATTAGGGGTTATTGTGGAGTGTGGGGGGCTATAACAAACTCCAATTAGTATAGATACTGGTGTGGCACAATAAAGGAGTCATAACATTTCAAGGTCTGATCAGATGATAATATGGGAACACTGTAATCTCATTGCTTGTAGTACAGAAGTTCAGTGGCGCTCACATTATCGGTCACCTCTGTCTGCAAAAGCAGGTTACTACCCGTTGACGAGGCTGGACACACTATCACACTTAGAAAGAAGACCGCATACATTACAGAAAGAACCCAACATCAAGATTCCTTTGAACTGAGTTCTCCGAAGAGTCCTCCGTTATATAGCTGTCAGGACATAACACCTAAAACAATGAAATGATAATTGGACAACAAAAAAGAAACCAGTTTGTTTTGAGTGTGTAGACATACCTCGAGCACTGATGTTGCCTGTTTGTGGCAACGACTTTGTTTGAAATGTGTTGCAAGAAGTACTGAACTGGCTTTTAAAATGAGTTACTAGTGTTACTAAAGCGGAATGGTTAAGCTTGGGCTGGAGCAGAAATTTACAGGCTCAATTTAGAGGCCGGTTCGTTGAAACCAAGACTGGTTCATAGAGTGGCACCGAGCAGGACCACCTTTATAAAGCCTAGTGTATTCATTTATTGTACCACAGAAAACTGATCCAGTTAACCTTGTAACGGTTTCGTGAATTGTTTAATGACTCTTCTTTAATGCATGTCCTCCGAGCGCACTGCAGGGAGCAGTTATAACCGATTTTTCGGAAGAAAGCTTAAAACGTACGCTCACGTTTGCGCCGACAGCGTGGAAACCCACAGTGCAGAAAACAAAAATGAGTGATAGCTCGCACCTGACTTGGTAGCGTCGACTCGCGTGCCTCGCAAATCTCATTGCTTGCATGTGCAGAATTTGCTAAGCGATCTGCGGCTGCACACGAACCACTGGTATCTCAAACAAGCAGTGGCATCCCAGCATTTGTAGCGCGGTGCAGGCTGAAGGGTGCAAGATTTGTGCACCGACGAGACTATCGATGCTGCACCTTCGTTCTACCGATTATCCATCAGGGGCGAACAGCACCGATTAGGTCAGCGGACACGGGTCACAGAACTACACGAGGCATTGGCTACACACGACATACCGTTCTGGCCGTTAGACACGCTTATAGTGAACTAGGATGTATTCTATAGACACGCTTATCTTCCACCGTGCATACGCTGGGTTTGATACAGATGCAGAGAGGTAAATCGCGAGACGCTGGAAGAGTCCGTCCGTTATCAATCCATCCGTCCAGCTGTTTGTGTTCGTTTTCCGCCAGCGTTTCATTCTGCTAGATTACAAGCGTAGGTAATTAAAGTATGCACGAAAAAAAGAAATAATCAGTTTTTTGCATAGTCACATTGTCTTCTTTCTCTTGTTTAACTAGCTATTAAAGATGGCGCTGCGTATCGCCCAGCACGCCGTGCATATTCAATACGCTAGCTATCTCTCTATCAGGAGTAGCTACATTGGTGTAAGATCCCCAGGTTCTGTATTACACCATAAACGAACATCTTTTTATAAAAAAAGGGTGATTATTAGTAAGTTTAAACTTAAAGCAAAATGTAAAGCCAGGAGATACATTTGATCGCTAGATAAATTGCTAAATACTTTGCAGTTTGAGAGAACAAACCGAACAAGAGTATGTTGCGTACGTGGGGCAAAATGTTGAGTCCTTTTCGTAAGGGTCAGGTTTGCGAAGATGCAGTCGTCAGCTTTGCGCAGAGGCGGTGTCGTACCCAATGAAGTGCAAACTGAGGGGCGACTATTGCTAGTTGAAAACTTTTCCCAATACCCCGCCGAGACGACGTGAAATACCGTCGGCTATGGCAATTTTTGGCAGGCCCTACGGGGCTTCATTAACCAAATCAAAAAATAGAATTGATACGTTGGTTTACGTGCACACACACACACACACCTGGGCCGGCCAAAAATTTTTGCTGGGCGTGAATTCTGATTTTAGACAGTATGGTGCGCAAACAGTCAAAAATTTGGAAATCGGTTGAATAGTAGGGCTAAAGTTACGACGTAAAGGCACTGCACTCTTCTGTCCGAGCGTCAGCCACCAGCGTGATACTGAGAGGCGTCGTCCGCACGAGCAGACTACAACAACCACAAATTTCGATCGCTCGTGCTCCACAATGGGAGGGTGGCGCCGGTTGCAATGAAAGCCCACCGATGGCGACAGAGGGCGCTGCCGCAGCAGACGACGCGGTTTCCTCGGTCCGGAAGGCAGTAACCGGGTCTTGTGCGTGCGTGATTAACCTGCTTGTGCGCGTGTTCTTTGTTGAGCGAGGTGTAGTGTTTGTTGTTCTGTGTGGCTGCCTCGATCACGCGCGCCGATCCAGGTGGCCGTGCATGGAGCTTCCTCGAGACCACCTGTGCCACCATGGGCGCTCTAAGCATCATAGGGCGGAGAGATACCGACTGCAGAACTACAAGTTTTGGCCAAGAAATAATGAAAAAAAAACGTTGCTCGATAATTAAGAATGTCCCATCAATCAATATCCTGTCTATAAATTTTAACAAACGAGCAGAAAAGCACGCAAATGCAAATTTTACTGAAAATAAGCAATAGCTTGCTCTCCTATTGGCTAAGCATTGCAGATCACAAAAACCAATATTTCGTGCTTAACAGGCACACTTTTAAAAAGAAATGTTTAAAAAAAAATGTCGCTTCAACATTTCAAAAGGTTTTTCCACATCATTTCGGAAAACAAAAAACCTTTTGATTGGCGTTGTGTGCTGTTGCGTTTTCGCTACTATGGCTTTTCGCACACTACTTTTGCGCCGAAGTCTGCGCGCGGAGCGCCCCGTGGATACGGAATGGAACATCTTAGTAACGCCACTCTGTGTTCCTGAGAAAAACCTACTGTCCCGCACCAAGTAGCTCATCGCCCCGTGATGCTTTGCGCTCCATGGAGGTACAGGTGCAGCGCCCCCAGTTTCCCTTTAGTTAATAGTAAGAAATTCTATGGTTTTGTGCGTGCGTTCTGTGCTCGCGCGCGTGTATCCATTCTACGCATTTTAGTCGTGTAGTAAAATCATCGACTGAGCTCCCGATTGCTCTTTTCACGTGCCCATCACTAAACGAGCTAGATGGTACGGCACAAAAAGATGTCAAAACCAAAGCGACCATGCAAAGAGACTTGCTTTCGAGTGTAAAGGCGCGCTTACCGCTCGAACAAGGAGCGTGTTTCCATTTGTTTACTGCGCCACCTTATGGTACCCGGCTTGCAGAATGAGAACGAAACTTCAAAAGAGAAGATAGAAGGCATGGGCCGGCGAAATCACTCATGAGTCGACTCACTCGGGCTCACTCACCTTCATATCAGATCACGATCTGAGCCGTAAAGTGAGTCCGGACTCGCATTCAGATCATGTGCTGCGCCGTGAGTGAGCCCGGACTCATATGCATATCATGATCTGAGTTGTGAGTGACTTCGGGCTCGAGTTCAGATCATGATGTCAGTCGTGAGTCCG
The DNA here is from genome assembly GCF_052857255.1 of Amblyomma americanum. Classification (NCBI taxonomy): domain Eukaryota; kingdom Metazoa; phylum Arthropoda; class Arachnida; order Ixodida; family Ixodidae; genus Amblyomma; species Amblyomma americanum. Next base: position 13,676,556 of record NC_135506.1, read on the forward strand.
GGCTCACGTTCAGATCATGATGCGAATCGCGAATACGGGCTCACATTCAGATCATGATCTGAGCCGCGATGAGAGCGGGCCTTGTTCAGTCCGGTACTGAGTAGGCCTGTCAAATCAAACAAGTCCGTGATGTAAGGTTGAGCAATCCCATGATCCCAAGTATAAATCTATGACGCCAATTGGGCACGGGTTTGTAACGTTCATAAATGCGTTTCCTGCGCACTCGCAACGTTGAATAGCTTTTGGTCGAGATGATGATGTAGAGCAATTTTATTGTTTCGTGGGGGTGCACTCTAGAACATTGCTAAAATGCGAGAAAAGTTTATTAGTCACCGCGCTTGGTCTCGTTGGATATTATATAGCTATAGTTTGTTGCATCGCGGTTGTCCTAGCAATTCGTTTGCCGTTTTTTTAATTGGTTTCAGGACATAGTCAGCGGCCTGAGATTTTTACGACCCGCGAGCGGCAGCTACAGGCCTCTGAGCACGGCCAGGCTATATATGTATACATAGGCTAGCTGTAGTTAAGAGCTCATCGCATCACCGTGTCTGTGGCATTTTAGGCACGTAACTTGGGGGCTGTTGGGAGTAAAAACTATTCATCTGCCCTTTGTGCGAGTTTATAGGAGTCCTGAGTCATGGGGAGCCTGGGTTAGCTGTGAGTTGAAATGTGCAAGTGCATGTGCCCGAAGTAGTGATGCTCAGGTGAGTCATAAGCGAGCTTCCCCACGATAAACCGCGCCTGAAACCCGTCACGATACATTATCTAAAACACATTGTGCTTAAAATATCAGCAAAGAGCAAAACTAGAAATCTGTGCGAGCAAGAGCCTCCAGCAAAGCGTCACTGCTGTGTCGGAAGCCTCCGAGTTGTGCTACAATAGAGAGTGCCAAATCGGTGACCCGGTGCCGACAACGGAGCTCTACTAGTTGAAAAATGCGCCACACGCTGTGGTTCGAAAGAAGCAAGCGCTGGTGGATTGTGAACGTCTGCCGACCACCAGCGAGGTGCAGCGGTCCTACTCTACAAAAACGTCTCTATTCCAGTTACATGGTTGGAAGTGCCATCTGTGTTAGTGGATTAGCTTACGCCTATTGTGAAGCTGAAAAAAACAACTTTGTTTGATGGGCAATCAGCGTACCCGCGGTGTACCTGAGGGGAAGAGAGGAGTCAAAACATATACCATCACAATTATATTTGCAAAGAGGCTGAATCCTTGATCAAGGAGGTTTCCTTCACAAATCTCAGTGGTGGATGCGGCGTATATAAAGCTGGCCCCAGGGAAGCACACTTCCAAGAAAGGCAAGTTTTTTGCTGAGAAGTGTTTATTATCTACGAGGTCCGGAGGAGAGTCCTGAGCTTTCTGTAAGTACCAAAGAATTGTGGCTCAAAACCAAGCACGCACAACACCTAAATAAAAGCCCATAAAATTAACTGACGCGTTTCACCTGCTTCGTCAGAGAAAATGTTAGCGAAAGAGTACTTTTGTAATCGCGTCTAGAAAACAAATTCCCTGTTCCCTTCGTAAGCCCCGGATGATCGAAGCTCTAAGATGTGCTGAACTTCATAGAAGCTTTCTCGCAAGCGACGAGCACTAAATGTGCAGCTTGTAGTCGGAGACTCAAAAGAGGCACTGAAACTTGCAGTCAGCTGCCTCCATGGCAGCACGATGGATGGATGGAAGGTAGGAGCGTCCCCTTTGAAACGGGGCAGTGGTTGTTGCCACTATGCTGAGTTTTTTTCCTTTATTTTTGTTTACTTTGCTGTATGTTGTTAATACAATTCGTCATTTCCTTAAAAAAAAAACGTCTTCCTACACTTTAAAACTTCTGTCACCTCTCTGATTTTGTGCCACCAATCCTCCAATCGCTTTTTGCTAATTTCCAGCGCAGATTTATTTACATGACTATTGTTATCTCTAAACCTTAAGGCCTCAGGAAGAGTGACTGTGCCTGCATCGACGTCGGGATGGATACCATCGCATTTTAGGATGAGGTGTTCTATTCTTTCTACAGATTTACCACACACAGCACATGTGTCATCTTCTTCGTTAATTTTTTTTTCTGTAGCTGCGCGTTCTAAGACACCCTGACCTAGCTTCAGACAGGAGGGCACTGCCTCTTGAGTTATCATAAAACGTTATCATAAAACGCACCCTTCCGACTCGCAGCGCTCCACGCGGCGGCCGTGGGCATTCATCGCTCGCGGTGCCACCAGGGAGGCCTCGGTCGGCTCACTAGCCAGTATATTCTAGGCACTATAGTATTGCGACACTATTAAGTGGAATAAACAGTTGGTTAGTGAAAAAAATTATATTCTGTCGTGGTTACGATAGCAGAGAAATGCTACAACCACCTAGGTCATTTCTCTGTAAGCCGAAGCACACCGCAACTTGTGTCGTCTGCATAACGTGAACATGGAACGCGTCTACGCGATAGCTGCTGAGTTTTTTTGTGACTCGTCTTCTTCGTCAGAGGAAAAAAAGTGATGATGAGGCAGTTATTCTGATGCATGAAGCACCCTTGCTTCTGCTGAGATTGGACAGGAACTGCGTCCCCTTTTACGTAGAGAGCGTTGTTCCACGGTACTTGGCCACCGAGTTTCAACGACTCTTCCGGCTCACCCGCGAGACAGCCCGCAACCTGACCGACCGTTTCGAGGCGTCGGCGTATTATCCGAGAGGCGAACATGGGATGCCACAAATAACAGCGGATAAGACGATGTTGATATTGGTCTCGCATACCTGGCAACTCAGATGACCGTCAACCATATCGCCGACAAGTTCGACGTCGCCGAGTCATCTGCAGAGGTGTGCCTAAATCGGCTGCTGGAATTCCTCTTCAGTATCTTGGCGGAGATAGTTTGATGGCCCACGCCAGCCGAGCGCGAACGAAGTAAGGAACAATTTCGAGCTCTGGCGACCGCGAAGAGCGGCAGGCAAGGATTGATTACCTAGCTAACGTGATCGGGTGCATCGAAGGGTTCCATATCGAAATTCCGAAGCCTGCGAAGCCTGAGCAGTCGTACTAGAACCGGAAGAATTAAGTACCATTCTGTAGTCCTGCAGGGCATCTGCAATGAAAACAAGAAGTTAATTGATGTTTTTGCCGGTTTCCCGGGTTCCGCGCATGATTCGCGCAAGCGCTGCAGAACAGCTTCGTTTGCGAAGAGGCGTCGGAAAAGTGCGAAGGTAATTTCGTATGTATATTTAATTGCCTTAATATTTAACATCGAAGCACAAAACATGCATGATCAGGATGGTTCTTGATCGCAGCATGTTTGCAGCATATTTGCAGCATGTTTGGTAGCTAGTCGCACTTTTTAATTCAACAATGAAAAATCGTAACTGCATGCAGTTCGAAAAGTAATTAAAAAGCTGGTTTAAACGCCATGGAATTGGCTTCCATTTCTTCCAGTTCACATTTTCTGATGTGTTGGTCAAGCATTACTGCCGCACATTTTTCGTTTTCAATTAAATTTAAATTAAATCCTGAAAGTATACATATGTTAAAATATGCATGCTGTGCCATTTGTTGAGCTGGTTTCTCGTCATATGCTGCAATATTTCTGAAAAAGGAGCTGTAATGTCTGCAGCTATGCGGTCAGTGCACAATTTTAGGGCTTCTGCTATACTGGCACAACCAATAACGTGCAGGTGGATACCTTAACTTGGTGACTCAGCCTACCCCCTGCAGCCATGGCTGCAGGGGGTAGGCTGAGTCACCAAGTTAAGGTATCCACCTGCACGTTATTGGTTGTGCCAGTATAGCAGAAGCCCTTACCCCCTGCAGCCATGGCTGCAGCTAGCCCCTTGCAAGTGTCCAAGCAAGAGCTACGAGGAGGATTTCAACAGTGTCCACAGTCAGCAGCGGGTCATTGTAGAAGAGGCGTTTGGCCTTCTGAAGAACCGTTTTAGGCGGATTTTGTATGTAAATTCACGATCTGTTAAACAAATTGTCTTATTATTGGCTCCTGTGTCTTGCACAACATGTGCACAAAATCCAATGATGATGCTGAAAATGATGAATTGCCCAGTCAAGGGCTGGATGGGAGTAATGTTGAAGAAGGTGGTGACATTTCATCTTGCTCAAGCAAGTTTCGGGATGACATAGCACAGTCTCTGTAAAATGCTTTATTTATTTCGCTGCATTGTTTGTTGATATACAGTAGTGGCAAAAAGTTTTGTCAGTGCTTGTTCCCTCAATGACAGGTTTTATTCGCATAAGTAGTACTCATTTACAGTAGTTCACATTATTTGTACGTAGTGCTTGTATACACGTGACATGACGATTAGCTTTCGCTCAGAAAGTTCTTTGTAGCTTGTTTCTGGCAGGTACAGAATACGCACACATATGCAATTCTCCACATTATATTTGTACATCATGTTTGTCAATATAGACGACATGACATCTGTAACTGTTGCTTGTAAAGTTCTTGGTGGCCTGTTTGTACGTATGGCTAGGTACACAGCACATACTCATTTGCAATTCTCTGCATTGTTTGTAAATAGTGTTTGTAAATAATATACATGACAACCAGTTCTAGTTCGTAAAGTTCTTCGTGGCTTGTTTGTACACTTATAGGTTGTTTACACAGCGTATACTCGTTTGCAATTCATCATAGTGTTTTTACATAATGTTTGCACTCAGTATTTGTACACAGTGTTTGTATATACGTGTGACATGATGACTAGCTTTCAGTAAGAAAGTTGTCCTTGCTAGCTTGTTTGTGCACTGCCAGGTAATTGTTGCAGGTTGTTCACGTAACACATACTCCTTTGTAGTGATGGATGTTAGGAGAAACTGGAATTAAAATGGCTTCGAATCATTCCAGTTGTGTTGTGTTTATTTGAACTGACACTCAAGTCGTCACTGAAAGATGTTGCATGCAAGAGGCTATTCCTATCTTGGAGGCCATGATGCAGTTAGTCTAAAACAGCCGTGGTAGTAACGGCAGAAACAGACGATGGCAGTGATTACAAAAGGTAAAAAAAAAATCAGAGGGTACTTCCGGCTGCTTACGTGCTAAGAAGGAGAAAGTATTAGTGTGCCATCATGAGCGGTCTACCTCGACACAGGTTGTGCGCTGAGAATTAAATTAAACAGGGGCGGTACCCTTAAGCTCCAGTAGCATAATTTCCCAGTATGGCGTCTCACTGCCTTAAGCATTCAGTTACTGATCACAGCGTTCTGGGTGGAAATCCCAGGATCGAATAGAAATACCCATCCATGTTCATTGCAAACAGGTCAGAAGTTTCTGGGCGCCAAATCGTGGTGTGTATTAATTTGTTCACAGGTGTACAAGTTTCTTTCATCACAGTTTGTGTTGTCATGCCAAATAGGTAAACTTTATAATGTAACCTAAAATGATGTATCTGATGTGGAACACATAAGTAAACATGTAAGTAAGGTAAACAATACAGAACACAGTTGTAAAGGAAGTGGAGCTTTGCATTATGAAATAAAGATATAGAACAAATATTGACACTATATGTTGCCATTGGCTATGCTGTCCTTAGTGGCTCTGGCTGTTTTTTCGACAGCACACACAAGTCTCTCTAGCAAGGCAAGCTTTTCCCTCCGTACTTCCATTTTCTCGTGGTGCCTCTGGTGTCTGCTTTCATCAAGTTTTGCTGCTATTGCAGCAAAGCTCACTTTAACTGTGTCTGCCAGGCGCTGGGTCCGTTTCTTTGCCGGGGGTTGCCCGCCCTCATTGCTTGGTGCCTGCTGGCTGCTACTTGGTCCCGGTAGGGGATCCTCGTCCAAACTAGGGACCGTGAAGGACAAAAATGCTATTCTCCACAAGAATTCAGTACATAACACTGGTCGCAGTACATCTTTGTATTGTATACATCAGGAATCAAGCAAACGGTACAGCACAGGCTGAGCCAGTCATGTGTGTGCAGTTCATTGCTCCTGCTCATTGCAAACAAAAAAAAAACCTCCATATCACAGGGCTGTTCTTAGACTGAGCTGCATCTTTTGTTTCATACAGGCCAGTTATTCCCAGATTTCGGAGAGCACGTACTGCCTTCAGCACAGCACTGACTTACTCTGTGAGACTGGCCTGTCTATTTACTGTGATGTCCAGAGCCCTTTTAGTGAATTAATATGCTATGCGACAAAGAAGGAAAACTATAGTTTTGTGGAAAATTTATTTGCAGTGGTGTGCGGAGCCTGTGTGACATTTTATTCCCTGTCCTAAGCCAGCACTATGTTCTTTACAGTGAGGCACTATTAACAGCTCTGGTTATTAAGCACAGTGAATTCTTTGCAACGATTCCGCCTCATACTTTTTGTTCTTAAAAAGGTGGCGGTACTCTTTTTGTTTTTTGTTAATTGAAGAAGGCTATGGACACCACCGAAAAAAGTACAATAAATGGTGCCTTACTTTGAGCTTGACCTCGCTTGACCAGGCCCTGCCACAAAGCATGGCTGAATGTGGTGCTGCGGCTCAAGGATTTCAGCCAGCTCCCTGCATATGCCATAATCAAGAAACACAAGAATAAGCCATGCAATACATAACTTGCTATCAGTGCTTCATAAGTGGCATATTTGCCGTGAGTAGTTCAAAGTCTAATGTAAGTATGTGCATTTTGGCGGTAAAATTCAGCGCGAACGGACGAAGGACACAGAAAGAGGGCAAAACAAGCGCTGTCTCGCAACTAAGTTTTATGAAGAAGGCACGCAAAAATATATGCGTATACAGAAAAACGACATAGGTGCGATAGGTACGAAGTACACAGATAGCGACGAGTGCACTATCACCTCCAAAGTTCAAAAACACGAATGCACTACGTCACAGATAAAAAAAGGTGGTATATCAAGAGGCATCTAAAAAACCTATCTCATTTTCATATAACGCGACCGATGGAGTGCTGACACAGACATCTTTTTTCTTTTCGATGAAATATGCCTCCATTATCTCACGAGTGCGCCGGTCGCGATGCCAGTACAACACGGTGGTTTCTTTTTTTTAATCAGCTTTGCACACCTATTTACTTTTCTTGGTACACTCTGCACAGTGTTGAGCGATGCTTGAACGAACGGTGTCTGAAGAAAGCTTATCACGTTCCATGAGCCGAACGTTCAAGCATCGCCCGGTCTGTCCAATATACACTTCTTTGCAAGAGAGCGGTATCTCATAGACAACACCGCAAACACAACCTAAAAACGGGGAGCGGTGACGCACTGTGCACACGAACGGGCTGACGTTACGCCGCCTATCTAATCTGATTTTTGTCATGGCACAAAGGCGTTGCACTTTAAACGGTGCTGTGCACACGACAACCCCGAACCTCCTCCCAGCATTCCTAAGGTTGTGCGACATGCGATGGACATACGGAATTGCCACGATTTTCTTCTTTTTTCTTTGTTCTCCCTCCTCACCGTTCTTAGTGTTCCCGGAACGATCAGCCTTAACCGCGGGAAGGAGCTTCTCACACGCTCTTGAAATGACCGAGTCTGGAAACCCTGCGGCTGCAAGCCTTTGTACTTGAAAGAACACATCTTCTGGAACGCTATGCACACAAGACTTTGACGTGCGGAGCGTAAACACGAGAGAGCGATACTAATCTTAACCAGCTTTGAGTGCCCTGACGAAAAGTTCAGTATCGGCTTCTTGGACCTAGGCTTGTTCACCCAACACACATGCCCCTCCTTGAATCTGAGCCTGAGGTCGAGAAAATGGAGCGCGGCGTTCACTGGTACTTGTAATGTGAACTTAAGGCCCATGGCATTCTCTTCAAAAACCTTCGAGACGTCTACAGTACGCCTCGCCTCTCCATCCTTTTCAACCAGTACAGGGAAATCATCCACATACCTCCAAATCCGTAATGCCAGACCATTAAGGTTACGGGATATGGCCTCATCCACTTTTCCAAGGAAGATGTTGCTGAGAACCGGAGCTACACGGGACCCAATGCATACGCCCTGTTTCTGAAGGAAGATTTCATCTCGCCATCCTACAAACGTCGTATTTAGGTAGAAAGACAGCAGCTCCAAAAAACTCTCAACGGAAATCCCACTTCTACCTATGAATTGCACTTCGTCGTTTTGTTGGGTGATACACTCCTTTACTGCAACCATGAGTTTGTCATGGGGAAGGACGCAGTACAAATCCTCTACATCGATACTGAACCCCAAAACACGTTCCTGCGTTGCTATCCAGAAAGTGCTGCACAACTGTTCCAGAGTTCCGGACCTCAAAAGGGTCGGCAACTGTTAACTGGTCAAGTTGCTTTTGCAAAAATCCGGACACAGCGTGTTGCCAGGTGTTACGCTCGGAAATTATGGTGCGAAAAGGGATGTCCGGTTTATGCGTCTTGGCAGCAAAAAACACCTCTAGTAGCGACAGTTTAGCCTTTTTTACACCGGTGGCGTGCTAACTCTGGAACTCTCCCGCCGCGGTGGGCCGCTGCCTTGCGCAGCCCCAGCCTCGGTGACCAACTCTGGGCCGTCCAGCAGGCCCGCGAGGCGACGGCGAGGCAACACCTCGACGTCCCCACGTGGGAAACCTAAGGCCCCGTCGGCGAAAGCTCTGCAGGACTTTTAAATAATGTTGTTACCAACCAGGTAAAGATACTGGCGTGGCACAACAAAGGAGTCATTAATATTTCAAGGTCTGATCGGATGTTAGTATGGGAACACTGTTAGCTCATTGTACAGAAGTTCAGTGGCGCTCACATTATCAGTCAGCTCAGTCAGCAAAAGCAGGTTACTACCCGTTGACGAGGCTGGACACACTATGGCACTTAGAAAGAAGACCGCATACATTACAGAAAGAACCCAACATCAAGATTCCTTTGAACTGAGTTCTCGTAAGAGTCCTTCATTATATAGCTGTTTCAGGACATTACACTTAACACAATGAAATGATAATTGGACAACAAAAAAGAAACCAGTTTGTTTTGAGTGTGCAGACACACCTTGAGCACTGATGATGCCTGTTTGTGGCAACTATATTTGTTTGAAATGTGTTGCAAGAAGTACTGAGCTGGCTTTTAAAATTAGTTACAAGTGTTACTAAAGCGGAATAGTTAAGCTTGCGCCGGAGCAGAAATTTACAGGCTCAATTTAGAGGCCGGTTCGTTGAAAGCAAGACTGGTTCATAGAGTGGCTCCGAGCAGGGCCACTTTTATAACGCCTAGTATATAAATTTATTGTAACACGGAAAACTGATCCTTAACGGACCTTGTAACGGTTTCGTGAATTGTTTAATGGCTCTTCTTTTATGCATATCCTCCGAGCGCACTGCAGGCAGCGGTTACCACCAATTTTTCGGAAGAAAGCTTAAAACGTATGCTCACGTTCGCGCCGACAGCGTGGAAACACAGTGCAGAGAACAAAAGTTAGTGATATCTCGCACCTGACTTGGTAGCGTCGACTCGCGCGCCTCGCAAAACTCATCGCTTGCATGTGCAGAATTTGCTAAGCGATCGGCGGCTGCACGCGAACCACTGGTATCTCAAACAAGCAGTGGCATCCCAGCATTTGTAGCGCGGTGCAGGCTGAAGGGTGCAAGATTTGTGCACCGACGAGACTATCCATGCTGCACATTCGTTCTACCGATTATCCAACAGGGGCGAACAGCACCGATTAGGTCAGCGGACACGGGTCACAGAACTACACGAGGCATTGGCTACACATGACATACCGTTTTCGCCGTTTTAGCCACTCTTATCTTCCACGATGCATTCGCTGCGTTTGATACAGATGCAGAAAGGTGAATCCTGAGACGTGGGAAGAGTCCGTCCGTTATCAATCCATCCGTCCAGCTATTCGTCTTCGTATTCCGCGAACGTTTCATTCTGCGAGATTACTAGCGTCTTAACAAGGTGATGGTTCGGGCTAGTGGGTATGCGTTATGATCCATAGCGCAGCAACAAAACAGGGGACAAACACAAGTGCTAAACTTCCACTACGGCTTTATTTGGTGTACACAGAACTTATACATGAAGTGAAGAAAGATACCAGTCAAATTAGACAAGATACCTTGTGAACAAAGCTTAAAAATCAGATGCAATACATTTCACCGGTTGGCATACTGCTCCGAGTCTAAAAATGCCATATCTTTCTTTGTCAGCGACAATGACGGACTGCTGACGCAGCTTTCAGGTCCAGCACTTTCGATTGCGGCAGCCTCGATAATTTCCCTTGTTAATCTATCCGAATTTCTGCCAGTCACCTCGCATTCTTTAAAACCAGGCTTGCAGTTATGAGCATACCCGCCGCGGTGGCTCAGTGGTTAGGGCGCTCGACTACTGATCCGGAGTTCCCGGGTTCGAACCCGTCCGGGGCGGCTGCGTTTTTATGGAGGAAAAACGATAAGGCGCCCGTGTGCTGTGCGATGTCAGTGCAGGTTAAAGATCCCCAGGTGGTCGAAATTATTCCGGAGCCCTCCACTACGGCACCTCATCTTCTTTTCTTCTTTCACTCCCTCCTTTATCCCTTCCCTGACGGCGCGGTTCAGGTGTCCAACGATATATGAGACAGATATTGCGCCATTTCCTTTCCCCAAAAACCAATTATAGTTATGAGCACGACAGTGCCGTGCCAAATTGCGTTTGTGTAGCGCTTGTGTTTGTCCCCTGTTTTGTTTCTGCGCTATGGATCATAACGCATACTAGCGTCTGTGTCTGTCTGTTGCTGCCAGGAAGAAAGAAAAGGAAAGTGCACAGGCCTGCTCACTGGCTCAAGCCAAGCCACAATCGCTACCACGTGCAGATAGAAGGAGAGTTGAAAGATGGGATAAAAAGACAGGATAGTAAAGACGCGCTAAAGACAATGCCGATCCCGGAGGCAGTGCAATACCGGGTAAACCGGTGGCGGCAGTGAAGCATCCTTCAAACTCTCCGCCACATTTCCAAAAATAAGTCCAACTTGGACCCGTAACAGATACTCTACGGGGTCCGGACTTTCGCTGATTACTAGCGTAGGTAATTAAAGTATGCACGAAGAAAAGAAATAATCAGTTTCTTAATTGCGCAGTCACATTGGCTTATTTCTCTTACTTAACCAGTTGCGTATGGCCCAGCACGCCGTTCATATTCAACGCACTAGCAATTTCTCTACCTAAAAGTAGCAACATTGGTGTAATATCTCGATGCTCTGTATTACACCATAAACGAACATCTTTTTATAAAAAAAAGGCTGTTATTAGTCAGTTTAAACTTAAAGCAAAATGTAAAGGCCGGAAATGCATTTTATAACTAAATAAATTGCTATATATTTTGCAGTTTGATAGAACAAACCTAACAAGATATGTTGCGCACCTGGAACAAAATGTTGCGTCCTTTTAGTAAATCAGGTTTGCGGCTGCGCCTCAGTCTTCAGGTTCTTCCTTTCGGGGAATCCTCAGCATATTGGGTATTGAATTTTTGGGAGGCCCTACGGGGCTTCATTTTCAAACCAAAAATCAGAATTATTTTTTTGCATACATACATACATACATACATACATACATACATACATACATACACCTGTCATCGTGGGAATCATTTATGTGATGGGTGGAGCGGCCGACGAAATGCGCGGCGGGATTTCTTAGCTTCGAAGCGGATGCTTTCTTTACCTGGCTATGTTGGTAAGGTCGTGCCTGGAGCCACGCGAAGGTAATATTCATACCGAAACCCAACAGAACACCTCAACATCTTCGCTCGATTTCGCTAACCTCATGCCTCGGAAAGGCAATCGCCTCCGGGCATGCCCTCCACTACGGCACCTATTTCTTCCTTTCTTTTTCACTCCCTTCGCTTACAGCGCGGTTCAGGTGTCCAACAATATATGAGAGATACTGAGCGATTTCCTTTCCCAAAAACCAATTATTATTATTATTATTATCCCAGCATTCTATGATCCAAGAGACTGGACTCACGTCCTTAGTATGCCTGCCCGCTCCAAGGACCTGTACGTCAACAAGCCAGGAAACCGCAGCGTCTGCAAGCAGTGCCGCTGTATCACCTGCTGCAGGCCCTGACAAGTCGCACCTGCAAGCAACGCGCGCAGCTGCGCAGCGTTCGCGGCAGCAGCCGCCGCTCCCGGCTGCTGACTACAAGATCATCTTCAGGTCTCGAGGCGGGCTGCAGCTGGACCTGCTTGCGCCCCGACTACTACGAGAAACCATCCTCCGAGCGGCGTCCCAGCTTCAAGAACCAACGCGTACCCAAATCAGGGTTCACCCAGTCAGCACGTGCACAGTAAGCACGCCCCTACAAGCTGACGCACTCGCGCTGGTTCGCGTGGCATAGATACAGCCCCAAGCCAAGGATAGATAGATAGATAGTTGCCAGGAAGAAAGAAAAGGAAAGTGCATAGGCCTGCTCACTGGCTCAAGGCGAGCCACAATCGCTACCACGTGCAGATAGCAGGAGAGTTGAAAGATCGGATAGAGAGACAGGATAGTAAAGACGCGCTAAATACAAGGCCGATCCCGGAGGTAGTGCAATACCGGGCCAACCGGTGGCGGGAGTGAAGCATCCTTCAAACTCTCCGCCACGTTTTCAAAAATAAGTCCAATTGGACCCGTAACAGATACTCTACGGGGTCCGGACATTTATCCAAGCCAAGGACTTCGCAGTCGCAGCTTACATAGCGCCACCGGACGGAGCGGTACGCGGAGTCATCTCCAATGCGTACTGGAATGAGACCCCGACAGCTCTCCTCCAGGACCTCATCACCGGCAACCCGGAGACCCCCATCGTGGACGCCCGCCGAATGGGGGCCACGTCGGCTGACGTCGGGTAAAAGAGTCCAACCCTGTATTGGTGGGCAGTCAAACTGTCTACAGTAGCATTTCCTTGGCTGGAAATGCAAGCTACAAAGTGCAGAATAATTTGATGTTGTGCTTGGCTGCCAGTTTTTTCCTCTAATTACTTTGAGCCGTCTTTCCCGAAGCTCTAAGTCGCCAGGAATTTCATGGAACGAAACGCCGGGCTTCTTGTTTCGTTGACTGGACATGCAAAACGGAACGCAACAGCAACGCATTTTCGCTCGCTACTCCCGCCAGCAACTGCAGTCATCGACGCGTACCTTGTTAAACGGTAACAATAAACACACCACAGTAATAATATAAGAAACAGCGCACCAGAAGGCATACTTTTTGCTGCAACGGCAGTCACAAGAAAATTCTTTGCTGCCTGCGTGTCGTCATCTAGAGGGTCATCTGACAGCGCCGCCATACGGCGGACGCGTGCTCTACGGCGGGCGGAAAAAACCCCTGACGCTTCAGGCATGTTCTTCAGGAGGCACTGGACGCTATAGCGACGGCGCGCACACACAAAAAAACTTCAAATGAGTATACGGCCCCTTTCGCTTTGGCGCGCCGTTAGTACGCCAGTCGTTCTCGCGTGCAGATGCCGTGTTCGTGTGCTAATGCCGTGGTGCTTAATTGCGCGTTGTGTGGGCGTGTGACACCATGTTAAAGCCGTCTGTGCCATCGCATAGTGCAGTTTCAACGTTCAGACAACATGTAGAGTCAAAGAGAAGCAAAGAAAGGCGACCAGTGCCGAGGAGCCGTCAGTGCTTTCCGCAGTGATCTCGAATTTTTTTTTTTGTTCAGAGCAGGGGTCTTAATACGCTGTCCGCCGACCTTTATGCAGGCCGTCCAAATTTCATCTTTTTTTTCCGAAAGCTGGCTTAAACGAGTTTTTTACGCATTAATTTTTTTAAGCGAAAAGCATTTCGAGCCGTCAGCGGGGCTGCAAGTTTGACCTTGAATGTAGCTGGAGGTCACGCGAGGATATTACGCGTCTCTGATATCTCGGTGTACACCCGAATCGCGACGGAATAATAATAATAATAATTGGTTTTTGGGGAAAGGAAATGGCGCAGTATTTGTCTTATATATCGTTGGACACCTGAACCGCGCCGTAAGGGATGGGATAAAGGAGGGAACGAAAGAAGAAATGAAGAAGAGGTGCCGTAGTGGAGGGCTCCGGAATAATTTCGACCACCTGGGGATCTTTAACGTGCACTGACATCGCACAGCACACGGGCGCTTTAGCGTTTTTCCTCCATAAAAACGCAGCCGCCGCGGTCGGGTTTGAACCCGGGAACTCCGGATCAGTAGTCGAGCGCCCTAACCACTGATCCACCGCGGCGGGTCGACGGAAGGGAAGGCAAGGGATATGAAGTTGGTTTTAAGGAAAGGAAATGACGCCTATCTCACATATTTTGGTGGACACCCGAACCGCGCGGCAAGGGAAGAAAAATGAAAGCTGCTTTTAAGAAAAGGAAACGCCTTACGCCATTTCCTCTCCCCAAATAAGCAATTTCTTTTTCAATTTGGCTTTATGAAATTATCTGCAGGGTTTACACGTCGTCTGGAAGCGAATTAAGCTATATATCTCCGCATACAACGAGCAATAATACAGTTGTAAATATCAGCAAAGCTATATTAAATATATACTGCCTTGTGTGAGCGCCTTTAATGTCGTTTCGAAGAAAGCAAGGTGTTTAACAAATAATAAAAAAATGCCTACTACCTGGTGTGTGTCAATATGACTATCTATGGAAAATTTTACTGGCCGCGGTGGCTCATTGGCTAGGGCGCTCGGCTACTGAACCGGGGTAGCCGGTTCGAACCCGACAGCAGCGGCCGCATTTCGATGGAGGCGAAACGCTATAAGGCGCCCGTGTGCTGTGCGATGTCAGTGCACGTTAAAAATCCACAGGTGGTAGAAATTATTCGGGAGCCCTCCACTACGGCACCTCTTTCTTCTTTCACTCCCTCCTTTATCCCTTCCCTTACGGCGCGGTTCAGGTGTCCAACGATATATGAGACAGATACTGCGCCATTTCCTTTCCACCAAAAACCAATGATTATTATTAAAATGCTTCTAGCTGGAAACAGCACATGGGCCGTTGGCCGAGGCCTCCAGACAACTGAAGTTGCCTCGGACTCGTACAAGGTTGTCCTCCCTCGACTACTTACCGGTAATGTTGTCAACACCGTCTTTCTGCATGCTGCCCATACCGTGCTCCCGACTTCCGAGACGTGCTTGCGCAGTTTGTGGACCTCCGTGAGATTCTGTGTATTGGACAGTACCAAATGAGTTAGGTTTGGATGGTTACCTGCGAGAGCAGTTCCTCAATACAGAAGCTTATTGAACAAGTAGAGTTCCACGTCAAAGGTTCTAAAATGTATCGTGTTTGACCCGGACACCAAAAACGTGAAGCTTCAGCTTCTTTGGCTCCCGGGCTATATGGAGCACCGGAGGATTGTGGAAGCTGTGGAGCCTTTTGGAACTGTACAAACTATCGAGCGTGAGCAGTGGCGGTGCTCCGGAATGGAGCATATAGACAGAGTGTCAGCAAGTAAAATTCTTCACACGGTCAACGTTTTCGGGGTGCAAGCTTGAGTTGTGATCCCAGGCAGGCCTCCGCTGCGTCTTCGTTGCAACCGTGTGGGCCATGTACGGCGTCAGTGTCGTACGCTTCGATGCACCCAGTGCCGAGGGTTTGGGAGCAGAGTAGACAATTGTGTTATGAGTTATGCTGACAGGTTACGCCAAGGCAACTGGGCACATGAGGATGGAGGGGTGTCAGAGCACATTATAGATGTGTCGGATGTTGTGGAAGCGTCGGGTGTACTGAGTCATGAGCTCCAGACAGAAGATGGACCAAAGGCTTCTGCACCGAATAACGGCAAGGGTCCACCTGCAAGTACGGACAAACACGAATCCCCGTCTCCACACCCAAAGCCACCGGACCCGGGTCTGCCCGGATCTGCTACTTTGAGTCCTGTGCTTGCTGCTCAGGAGCCACCTGTCACCCAACGATCACGAGAGCGGAACGCCCCGGCTGTAGAGTCACTGGAGGCGCTTCAGCCAGTGAATGCGCCACATGCCTTCTGTGCCGGCGATGCCCCTTCATCGCCGGAGTGCAGCAGTGTGTCGCCTGAAGTGTCAGCTTCTTCTATTGTGTTCGGTGCCCCGTCGGCTGTCAGCGTGGTTGCGAGTGAAGTGGCCCACTCGGCTTCATGGGCCGAAGCCTTGGCTGTCTCAGAAGAGGCGATGGACAACCGCGCACCTTTCAAACGTCCTGCAGATGATGAGGTGTGTGTCGATGGCGATGTGCAGAAGGCACCTGGTAAGGTGGCATTGGGTGTGGTGGCATCACCCTTGAAACGCAGAACGATGTCTGCCCTTCAGGCCGCTGATTTGCAGGCAGGCCGCCCCAGTACAGAGGATGGCCTTCAATAAGACAAGCACCAAAAATGGCGGGCGTCACAGCATTTCAGGTCGCTGCCCTTAACAATAGGGGTTTGCGTAATCGTCGAAGGCAACATCAGTTACGGCATCTTTTAAGCAAATGGGGTGTGAGTGTGGCAGCCAACCAGGAAACCAAGCTGTCCTCTGAATTGGAGACTGGAGCTGCTGTCGAGCCTTTTTTTAAACCAGAATTCAACGTTATCGTTAGTCACTCGAGATGCATATCAGGTGGGAGCATGCTATTCCTGGCGAACACTCTGAAGATTACTGCCGTGTCGTATAGCACAGATGATGACGAGCGACTTATGTGCTGTGACCTCGCAATTTCGGGTGTACAGTGGCGAATTAGTTTATGCCTCTGTAAAGCAGAGTGATAGAAGGCTATTTTTCCTGTCATTAGTAGACCATTTGTCCACGGATCGTAAAATTATGCTGTTGGGTGATTTAAATTGTGTTTGTAGGGATGAAGACCGAGCAGTGCCAAGTAAGCGATATGACCCTAGTGCTGCTTTACTCACTGATTTGACATGCGAATACAACCTGGTGGATGTTGGGCAAGATAAGGGACATAAAATCCATTTCGCTCATTCTGAGAGCTCCTCTAGTGCTCGGCTTGACAAGGTTTACGTTTCAGCAGACATGCTATCTAATGTTTTTGGTTTTCTGGGTGCGGCCCCTATTCTTCAGTGATCACTGCATTGTGTCTCTTCAGATAGGGAGGTACAGTCGGCGCATACTCCATCCTCGGTGGGAGCTGTGGAAGCTGAATAGCTGCCTGCTCTAAGAAGAAATCTTCAAACGTGCTGTATCTACTTGCTTGAAGGACACGTGGTCACGCGGTGACCTCTTAGTTTTGAAAAAAATGGGATTTATTTAAACAAGAAACAATAAAACATTGCCATTGAAGCCTCAACAAGAATCGCGTTTTTGAAGAGTCATCACCTTGGAGAGCTCGGCCGTACTTTAGTAGAGCTACATGAGTTAGAGGCTTAGCCTAAGTGCCTATGTAGAAGATATCACTGCCGTAAAAGCAGAGCTTCAACAGTTTGAAACCGAAAGATACAAAGGGGCCTTGATATCTAGGACCCGCAGATTTCTGGATGAGCAACCATCTCATCGGGCCCTGAGCGATGAAAGGCGGACTGCTCTAGCTAAAGAAATACTGGAAATTCAGTATGGTGGTTGCACATACAGCGATGGTCCTGGTAATATTGAGGCTTTATTTGTCTATTATCAGAAGTTGTTTGGTGACTGTGCGGGCACAAACGTGACATCAGATTATAGTCACTTATTCGAAGCCTTGCCCCGACTTGACGATGAGTAGCGTGCTGTAGTGGAGGGGCCTATCACTTTGGACGAAATTAAATCTGCCATTTCTGACATGACGGCTCAGAAATCTTCTAAGCCAGATGGCATTACTAGCGAGGTCTATAAAACATTTTCCACTTGCCTAGCGCCTGTCTTGATGGAGGTTTTCCAGGCTTCTTACGATGTTGGTTTTTTGCCTCCAACTTTCTATTCTGGGCATACTATATTAATTCCAAATAGTACAGATAGAAATCGCTTGAAAACAGTTGAGGGATATCGTCCAATTTCCCTCTGTAATGTAGATTACAAGCTTTTTGCAAAGGTTCTTTGCAATCGTCTGCAGCTAGTTGTCGCTCACTTAATAGGCACGCATCAGGTCTGCGGTATCAGAGGCCGCAGCTTCCAAACCCACATTCATATTGCACGTTTAGTAGTGGAGACAGTATCAGATGAGATCGGATAAGTAGCTCTAATTCAGATTTACCTTGCCAAGGCCTTCGATAAAGTTCGTCATGATTTCTTGTTTGCGGCCTTAGAGCATGCAAATATTAAGATGTTTTGCTTAGGGGCATAAGACTGTGCCATAAGGAGTCCTATACAAGGCTAATTGTTGACAAAGAGCTAACCAAACCCATTCCATTGAAATTATCTTTTCGCCAAGGCTGTCCCTTATCGCTTTTGTTTTTTGGCCTATATCTTGAACCCCTTTGCCTCAGTATTATTAACTGGATATTTATCCGCGGTTTCTCCTTGGGCGCAGTGTGAAATTAAGATTTTAGCCTATGCAGATGATGTCGCCCTTTTTTGTTCTGAGAGAAAGAGTGTGCTTGAGGCATTGCATTTTACTGAACAGTTTTGCGAGGTATCAGATGCGGCTCTTCATCTAGATAAATCCAAGGGGTTTTCGTTGGGCCTTTGGGGTACAACGCCAAGTCATTATGGTGGCATAAGCTGGGACTGCGGGCCCCTTCACTACCTAGGGGTTCCTCTTCACCAAATTCGCAACAGTGGCGCCTACTGGAATTCTCAGATAGTTTCCATGAGGCGACAAACCCAGGCTTGGATGGGTAGGGAACTATCAGTGTTTGCTCGTACTCGAGTCTGTAACATTTTTTTTATTTGCAAAACTTGCCTATGTGCTTCAGGTTCTCCACTGTGCGAGGAAGAAAGTGCAGGTGATGCACAGAATATTTGGTGCATTCGCATGACATTCCCAATGGGAACCCATGCGTCGCTATAACCTATTTATTTCTCTAGAGTCTGGTGGAATCGGCCTTATTCACTTATTCGTGCATCAGCTTGTCTCGCGTTTTTTTTTCTTTTTCAAATCTTCAAACCACCCTTTTTTAGTAGCCGTGCTTGTTAGGCGTCTCAGTGCTCATTTGCCTTTCCTATTCGCACCGAAGGCATACACTCGTAAGGGGCCTTTATGGGGATTCCTTAAGGAAGTTGCCGACACCTTCGATTTCCTCACTGTGCGCTTTTCTTTAGGCTACCTGTATAGCCTCTCATGAAGGCAGATGACAGACACTTGCAGAGTATTTGTTCCCTGTACCGCTGTATCGGCAACCTTTTCTGGAGTTCCTTGACCCCACTGTTTTAAAACGTGTTAGGCGAATGTGCATTCCTTCTGCCGCGAAAACATTCTTTTTTAAGCTGCACACGTCAACGCTGCCTGTGAAGGCATGGCTCCATGCTAACGAGATGCTTTCCCCATGGACGGTGAATTGTCGGCCGTGCAATACACCAGAGGCAATTGAGCATTGTTTTGTTCTGTGCATTGATGCTGTCTTCTTCTGGGACTTTTTACAACGAACAAATAAGGACATTGACATCACACCCTACAGAATTCGTTTTTTGCCCGCGGAGAAAAAAACAGTGCTGTGCCATATGATCTATTTATGTTGCTGGAACTATTTTGTGCCTGGAAAAGCTGCTTGATGTACCGCCACGCCGAATCACCACGGTCGTCGAAATCTTTGTGTCGTGAACAATGCGCTTTGGTGCCGGGAGTATATGCTCCTGCAACAGCCGCCTAGCTGGCTCCCCTATCCGGATGCATGTGTGCCTCCCAGACTTTTGATGTCTTGGAAGGAGGGTTCATGCAGGCGTAAGGTGGCCTGGTGTTTTGTGGCGGAAGCGTGCTTAGGCTTTTATTTTCGGCACTATTTCCATGCAATAAAGAAAAAGGAGAGCCGTCGTGGCGGAGTGGTAGCGTCTCCGCCTGAAACGCCAATGGTCCTTGTTCGATTCCGAGCCTCGGCAGAGTTTTTTTTGTAGCGATAGCTACGTTACGGTAGCATTTCGAGCCTTCAGCGTGGCTGCGCCGCCACGCTGTCACGTGGTTGGTCACGTGATGCGGACGCGTGGTGCGGAGCAGCTGCCGGTGGCGCGGCGCCGTGGCTGGTCACGTGGATGGTTACCCACGTGACCAGCCACTTGGGCAGCGCTAGCTATCGCGTCACTCCAGGTTTAACCTGAGCTAAACCACCACCAATTTTTTTATTCAGTAGTGTGCGAGGGGGCGGGGGTGGGGGTGGGTTCAGTGGCTCCCAGAGGTGCCGCCAGCAAATACGTTGGTTAGCGGTTAAGCTCAGGCTCTTTTAAGGCGCACCGAGTGCGCCAGGCGCCGCCGGCCCTGCCAGAACGGTTCGGCTCCGCGGCGAGGCGCGCGTTGTGACGTCATGTGCCTCCTCGGAGCACCGCCACGGCGAAATCGCAAGTTTTACCCGGCGCCCGTGTGCTGTGCGATGTCAGTGCACGTTAAAGATCCCCAGGTGGTCGAAATTATTCCGGAGCCCTCCACTACGGCACCTATTCTTTCTTCTTTCACTCCCTCCTATATCCCTTCCCTTACGGCGCGGTTCAGGTGTCCAAAGATATATGAGACAGATACTGCGCCATTTCCTTCCCCCCCCCCCCAAAAAAAAACCAATTATTATTACCCGCCGTGGTGGGTCAATGGTTAGGGCGCTCGGCTACTGATCCGGAGTTCCCGGGTTCGAACCCGACCGCGGCGGCTGCGTTTTTATGGAGGCGAAACGCAAAGGCGCCCGTGTGCTGTGCGATGTCAGTGCACGTTAAAGATCCCCAGGTGGTCGAAATTATTCCGGAGCCCTCCACTACGGCACCTCTCTCTTCTTTCACTCCCTCCTTTATCCCTTTCCTTACGGCGCGGTTTAGGTGTCCAACGATATATGAGATACTGCGCCATTTCCTTTTCCCCAAAAACCAATTATTATTATTATGCCAGTAAAGCTTTCGCTTTAAAAGAGAAAGAGGCGGGCCTCTGCGCTCGTGCCGTGCCGAGAGTTCGTTGTTCAGTTCAGGGGTGCGGAGGTGGGAAAGGGAGAGATCGAGTTGCCCGGCGCCTCGCTCCTTGCCTGCTCTTGAAGGCGGCTGAAGGCCGCGTGAAGGTAACGCAGATTAGTCAGAGTTAGTTGAATTGGAAATTAAAATTGGTTTTTGGGGAAAGGAAATGGCGCAGTATCTGTCACACTTCGGCGGACACCTGAACTGCGCTGTAAGGGAAGGGATAAAGGAGGGAGTGAAAGAACAAAGGGAGAAAGAGGTGCCGCAGTGGAGGGCTCCGGAATAATATGAACCACCTGGAGATTTTTAACGCGCACTGACATCGCACAGCACAGCATGCGTTGACTGAAGCAGCAGACTTGTGCGTGGATTTGGCTTTGTCTCCAGCACAATCCGGAGTACCCGGGTTCGAACCCAACCGCGGCGGCCGTGTTTCGATGGAGGCGAAACGCAAAAGGCACCCCTGTGCTGTGCGGTGTCAGTACACGTTGAAGATATCCAGGACATTAGCCCCCACCCCTATCCTTGCTTACTATCGCTCCCCCTTTCAGAAATTTCCGTCTCCATGTCCTCTCCCTGTCCTTTTATTCCCACTAGTCGCAGTTGAAGTGCTTCAGGTTACGATGGCAGATGCCGCAGCTAGCAACATCTGTTGCTTTCATTCTTGTTTTATTATTAAACAGCCACTAACAACAACATAAAGATCCCCAGGTGGTCGAAATTACTCCGGAGCCCTCCACTGCGGTACCCCTTCCTTTCTTTCACTCCCTCCTTTATTACTTCCCTTTCGGCGCGGTTCAGGTGTCCGCCGATATGTGAGACAGATAGTGCGCCACTTCCTTTCCCCCAAAACCAATTTTCCATCCAGTTGTAACCAACACAGTGCTGTGCGCGTGTGTGATTTTATTCCTCTGAAATGAACTAATCACGCACACAACCTGGACACATTTCTTATTGTGTAGTTTGTACATATTACTTCTCCCCCTATCCTCTCTTCGTGTCCTCTCACTTCTTTCATTTCATTTTTCCATTCTGCCTGCTATCCTTTATTTCCGCTGCCACAGCTCCGGAGTTCCCGGGTTCGAACCCGACCGCGGCGGCTGCGTTTTTATGGAGGAAAAACGCTAAGGCGCCCGTGTGCTGTGCGATGTCAGTGCACGTTAAAGATCCCCAGGTGGTCGAAATTATTCCGGAGCCCTCCACTACGGACCTATTTGTTCCTCTCTTCTTTCGCTCCCTCCTTTATCCCTTCCCTTACGGCGCGGTTCAGGTGTCCAACGATATATGAGACAGATACTGCGCCATTTCCTTTCCACCAAAAACCAATTATTATTATTATTATGCCACAGCTCAGGTTCTTCTGTATCGATGGCAGATGCCGGGGCTAGCAAAAATCTTTTCCTTCCTTTTTACTATTATTTTAATCAAACCACTACCACCACCACCTGCACGTGAACCACTGGTATCTCAAACAAG
Source organism: Amblyomma americanum (assembly GCF_052857255.1). Lineage (NCBI taxonomy): Eukaryota > Metazoa > Arthropoda > Arachnida > Ixodida > Ixodidae > Amblyomma > Amblyomma americanum. The sequence continues at coordinate 13,698,861 of NC_135506.1, forward strand.
CAGTGGCATCCCAGCATTTGTAGCGCGGTGCAGGCTGAAGGGTGCAAGATTTGTGCACCGACGAGACTATCCATGCTGCACCTTCGTTCTACCGATTATCCAACAGGGGCGAACAGCACCGATTAGGTCAGCGGACACGGGTCACAGAACTACACGAGGCATTGGCTACACACGACATACCGTTTTCGCCGTTTTAGCCACTCTTATCTTCCACGATGCATTCGCTGCGTTTGATACAGTTGCAGAGAGGTAAATCGCGAGACGTTGGAAGAGTCCGTCCGTTATCAATCCATCCGTCCAGCTGTTTGTGTTCGTTTTCCGCCAGCGTTTCATTCCGCCAGATTACTAGCGTAGGTAATTAAAGTATGCACGAGGAAAAGAAATAATCAGTTTTCTGCATAGTCGTATTGTCTTCTTTCTCTTGTTTAACCAGCTATTAAAGATGGCGCTGCGTATCGCCCAGCACGCCGTGCATATTCAATACGCTAGCAATCTCTCTATCAGGAGTAGCTACATTGGTGTAAGATCCCCCAGGTTCTGTATTACACCATAAACGAACATCTTTTTGTAAAAAAGGGGTGATTATTATTAAGTTGAAACTTAAAGCAAAATGTAAAGCCTGGAGATGCATTTTATAACTAAATAAATTGCTAAATATTTTGCAGTTTGAGAGAGCAAACCTAACAAGATGTACTGCCCACCTGGAACAATATGTTGCGTCCTTTTAGTAAATCAGGTTTGCGACTTAGCCGCAGTCTTAGGTTCGTCCTTCCGGGGGCGCCTCCGCATCGAGAATCGTATTAAATTTTTGGGAGGCCCTACGGGGCTTCATTTTCAAACCAAAAATCAGAATTCATCAGTTGGCATACATACATACTGTATTGTGCGTTTTTATCGTGAAGACTTTCAAAAGTTTCCCCGCCTCAACCGCTGGCTCATTTGCGATGAAACTGCACACAGAGCTTGCGTATTATGGTAACTTTTGAACCGTAGCAAGTTTGACAACGGTACTTACTTAGTTGAGCAGTGCATGATACGAAAACATAATCGTGTACGTAGAGATCGGCAACCAAAACCCGCAGACGACGCTTTTTCGCTGAAGGGCGGCAGTGGCGCCATCTGTTTGCGGTAGCGCAAAGCGTCACGACAAGGCCGTCGAGGAGAGCGTTGCAAGGAGCGCGGGCCCTTTGAATATGCCGTTCCTGTCGTTTCGTCTGCTTCTACTGAAGCGCTTACAACATTTTCGACTAATTAAGCGGAAAAATATCAAAACAAATGATTTAACGAGGCTTTACCTTTTAAAGAAATATTGTTTGCAATGCTCGCCTCGGCGGCCTTGTCGTGACGGTTTCCACTGCCCAAACCGATGGCGCCACTGCCGCCCTTCAGCGAAAAAGCGTCGTCTGCGGGGTTTGGTTGCCGATCTCTACGTAGACGATTACGTTTTCGCATCATGCACGGCTCAACTAAGTAAGCACCGTTGTGAAACTTGCTACGATACAAAAGTTACCATAATACGCATGCTCTGTGTGCAGTTTCACGGCAAATGAGCCAGCGGTTGAGGCGGGGAAATTTTTTAAAGTGTTCACGATAAAAACGCACAACACTGTACATACATCTCTCGCCGTGGGAAGGGAGAACGCTGGAGATAGGATTGAGCGGACGCAGCTTGTCTGCGCTCCGTGGATTTCTCGTCCTGTGCGCGCAAGATCCATTCGCAGTTCCACATTTTCGTACGGATCAGACGTATAACGTCGAGGACTACTCGTGGATACGCTTTGATCCCAAGAAGTGACTTTCTTGGCATTATGCGGGACTTTAAAGCCCAAGCGAAAACGTGGGATCGCTAAGCCTCGCAAGCACTTCGGCACCGGGCCCGGCGTCCGTTGCCGCGTTCGGCCTGACCAGCGAGCAGCTACTCCGCTACGGCTTCGACGATGGATGTGGACCACACCCATGGCTACGACCCCGAGTCTGGAGGATTCGGAAGTGTTCCGAGCAGCAGCAAACAAGGCGAGGGGAACTTTGATAATTCACAGCCAGAACCTGGATGGAAGACGATATACCTCAGGGCAGGACAGCGTGCACAAGGGCACTGGGCTCCGAAGACATACGATGACGACCCGAAGTCACCAGCAGCGGATCCCACGAGCCGCAAAAGGCCCCCGAGACTGCCTGACCTCGACAAGTATGAATTTAAAGTGATTATCAAGCCGAAAGACCGTTTGGACCTAAAAATGTGGGGTGGGAGTGTACACCCACTTAACGTCGCATTCGAAAACGCGTTACGTGGCAAGACGCTACGCGCCAAACCTTACATAAGAGTTATCGAAGAGCAAAACATCATCATCGCGGCAACTTCCCATGTCGAAGACGCCACAGTACTTGCGAAGATCGATCACATCAACCTAGACGGGAAAAAGTACTACCTCAATGCCTACGTGAGAACACCGCAAGACTCATGCAAAGGGGTGGTGCACGGGATTGACCCCAACGCATCAGACAGAGACCTAGAGAAAGACTTTTCCTCAGAAACCCACGAAATATTAGGCGTCCGAAGGCTCGGCAGATCCCACTCAGCGGTGATACTGTTCAGTGGATACAAAGTCCCTTTCTTTGTTACGTACGGGTGGATCGAGCGAAAATGTTTTCTTTATAGGAAAACTAGACCGTTTTGCGTACTGTGCGGCAGGGAAGGACATAGACCGGACGTCTGCCCCAGCCCAGCTGAATCGAAATGTGACTCGTGCGGCAAGCTGAATCCCGGGGAAGCTCACGATTGCACCCCAACTTGTGCGGCATGCCAGGGAAATCACCACACCTACTCAAGGCAATGCAAAGCAAAGTTTCTGGATCCCATCAATAAGCCTAGGAAACATCAACATTTCGATGATCAGGAAGAGAAACCGACAACCAGTGGCACCAGCAAGAGCTACGCGGCAGCTGTACGCACCAGCCGAAAAGAGCAGTTCGACAAGAAGGAATCCAGAAGAGCGGCCTCCAATTCTACGTCCAGGTCCAGGTCAAGATCTAAGTCTAGTCAACGTCGCAACTCGTCAGGCCGATCCGGAACGGAAGAGTCAAGACATCATAAAGAGCAGGGGACCACCAGGTCGGTCTCCTTTGCACCTAAGGCGGATCCACCGGCACAGGAGACGCCACGCACCCGAGAACGCGGACCGTCTTCTGAGAAGCAAGAAGACTCAAGACACATCGTAAAGGTGGGCTATGCTGGGTTGCCTCCATCCCTCCCCGGAAACGCGATATCTAAGGAGTTTAACGACCTGAAAGCAGAAATTATTCAGCTAAAAAAACAGAACGAGGCGTTGCGAGCTGAACTTAAATTGGTCAGGCTGCAGTCACAAACAACTCACGACAAAACACCCGAAGCCCGGCCAAACTCACAGTCAGTTTATGAGCGCGTCATTGCAGAGCTGAGGGCTGACAGAGAGGAGCAGAATAAAAAGTTCCTACAAGTTATTCAGATGGTCAAAAACGAGCTCGCAAACGAGTCCGCCAACACTAGGAAATACATAAACTCTGCCATTGCCACAGTCCGAGACGAATTCAAATCGAAACTCAACGAGTGCAACTTCAGAAATAGGAAATCCAAATATGCCGACAGGCACCCCCTTCCAGAAGAGGACGAATAAGGACCATGGCACATAGGGGACAGGAAACAATTATTTGGCAATGGAATTGTCGGAGCTTTAAAAAGAAAAAAGCAAGCCTTCAATTTTTCATCGACACGTCGGAGGCGCCACCTGCTGTAATAGTACTTCAAGAAGCAAATACGGTCATCAGCATGAAGAGGTACAAAACTTTCCAAGACGAGCATAGCCTAGGAATACTTGTTCACAAGGAGTTTACCGCAACGCTGCAAGAACCGCTAACCGAAAATATCGAACATGCTTACATTGAAATTCTTCCCAAACACAGGGGAAAACGCAGCTTGCACATACTGAACGTGTACAGTCGCCCCAGGGACTCAAGTCGTCAGATAGCCACGCTATTTAATAATTTTATCAAGAGGGCAGGTAAGGACACCCTCGTCATAGCCGGTGATTTCAATGCGCCCCACCAAGCATGGGGATATCACTTTAACAGCCCGAAAGGCAGGAGGATCCTTGAGATCGCTAACAGAGAAGGGCTCACAATCTTAACGGATCCCCTGCATCCCACCAGAGCGGGTAATAGCGTCAGCAGAGACACCTGTCCCGATCTCACGCTTGTGAAAAACTGCCTGCAGTCCACCTGGTCTAACACTGGCGAGTCCCTGGGCAGTGATCACTTCATCATATCCTGCACTGTTCAGGGAGTTAAATGTCGGAAACCATTTGACAAGGCTAAGATTGTGAACTGGGACAAGTGGAGAGAGGAACTCGCACGTCTCCCGGACGAAGATATCACAGATATTGAGGCATGGACAGCGCTGCAGATGAAAACCGTCGCCAGGCATTCTGCGACAGTGAACACCACGGAGGAAACTCCGGCAGTTGACCCGCACCTGTTACACCTGTGGGAAGCCAGGAGATCTCTGACAAGGAGGTGGAAAAGGCAAAAGTTAAATCGCAAGCTGAAGACCAAGATTGCAGAACTCACCAAAGAAGCGGATGACTACGCACATAACCTCGCTAACCAAAACTGGCTCAAGCTGTGTGATGAGCTCAACGGTAAAATGGGCACGGCTAAAGCATGGGGACTCCTCAGATCCCTTATCGAGCCGAACTCAAACCGGAAAGAGCAAACAGACACGCTCTGTAACGCCTTGCACAGCTATAAAGGGGACAACGAAGCCCTCATTGGAGAACTTGCACGGAAATTCCTCGATCTGGGATCCTCGTACCCTCTCTCTGCGTACACCGGTGCACCCAATGAAGAGATGGACCAAGACGTAACGGTTGAGGAACTGAGGGCGGAGCTTGACGTCATGCGCAAGAACACCGCTCCTGGACCGGACCAGATAAACACCAAGATGCTCTTTAATATGGATGACATCTCTTTAAGAAAATTAGTGAAATACTTCAACACGCAGTGCTGGCACAAGGGCCAGATCCCCGACTCCTGGAAATTGGCTTTAGTGCGATTTATTCCCAAGCCCAATAAGCCATGCGATATTGATAATTTACGACCGATCTCTCTGACGTCGTGTCTGGGTAAACTGTTCGAGAGGGTCGTGAACGCCCGACTGAAGCGACTCCTGAGGAAGACTGATATCCTCCCTGACACGCTGCACGGGTTTAGAGAAAAGCTGTCCACACAGGATATTCTCCTCCGTATCAGAGAGGATATTCTGGACAACCCCGGTAGATGTCAGGTCAAGGCCATCCTTGCGCTCGATTTAAAAGGGGCATTTGACAATGTCAACCACCAGGGAATACTGGATGAGCTTAACAGCGTCAACTGTGGTGACCGCACATATAATTACGTGAGGGACTTTCTCTCCAATAGAAAAGCGTCAATAAGTATTGGTGATCGGACCTCCTCTCCGTTCAATCTAGGTTCCAAGGGCACTCCGCAGGGAGCGGTCTTGTCTCCGCTTCTCTTCAACCTGGCCATGCGTGGGCTACCAGAGAAGCTAGACCGCATCCAAGGCATTGAGCACGCTATATACGCCGACGACATTACGATCTGGTGTTGCAGCGGTAATGAAGGGGAAATTCAAGGCCGGCTTCAGGAAGCAGCGAATGTCGTGTGCCAGCATGCGGCGAGGTATGGGTTAACGTGCTCTCCCGAGAAATCAGAGTTACTCCTGATCGACCGTGGCAAGAGGCAGAATACGGGGCTTTTGCCGTCCACTCCCTCTGTCGCCATTACGGTCCAGGGTATGAGCATTCCGATCAAGAAAGAGATCAAGATCCTGGGAGCCATCATACCCAGCGGCAACAGTAACACCACTACAATCAGACAGCTCCAAGCCTATTCCGAACAAGTCTCTAGAATGCTACGCCGGGTAATCAAGAAAAGAAATGGGCTAAGAGAGGAGGCCCTAAGATTAGTTCAGGCTTTCATTCTCTCTAAACTAACATACGCCACCCCGTACTTACGGCTTAGCAAAAAGGAAAAAGACCAACTAGATGTTATTATTCGAAAGGCAGTTAAGACGGCGCTGGGACTCCCTTTATGCACATCCACTAAGCGCTTACTACAGCTGGGGATCCATAACACCATCGACGAACTAATAGAGGCCCACCGTGTAAATCAAATTGTCAGGCTCTCAACATCTAAGCCTGGCAGGAAAATATTACAGAAGCTGAGAATCAGTCCACCCCGGGAAGTCGCTGACAAGATCGACATGCCCATGCAGATGAGATCACACATTACGACTCACCCCATACCAAAACGCATGGATGAGGAATACAACAGAGGACGGAGACTAGCCAGAGCTAGACACCTCTCTAAGCGCTGGGATGGAAACAAGGACACGGTCTACGTCGATGCGGCTGGACCCGCTAACGGAGTCGCGGCAATTGCAGCAGTTTCACCCCGGGGAGATATCATTGCAAGCAGCCTTATCCAAGCGGTGGATACCACATCGGCTGAAGAAGCAGCTATCGCACTAGCGATATCAAAGAACAGCGAGGCAACGGTTATGTCCGACTCACAAGCAGCGGTACGCAATTACCTCAGAGGCCGCGTTGGCGCTCCGTGTTGGGAAATTTTGGAAAGGTCTAATCCTTCCAACATCCAGATCTTCTGGACGCCAGGGCACCTCTCAACGACGGGCAATGAGGCGGCCAACACAGCTGCTCGAGCTCTCCTCCTCCGAGCATCTGGCACGCAGCCTCTCTCTGACATAGTTGACAACCCCTCACCCTTACTAAGCTACGCAGAAATTACGGAGTACTATAAGATCACAAGAAGGGAATATCCTCTTCCTCACAAAACCCTAAGTAAATATGAAGAGCACATAATCAGGCGACTACAAACTAATACTCTGCCCAATCCTTACCTAATGAGTAAATGGTACCCAGAAACCTACAATTCGTCCTGCCCCTTCTGTGGAGCAGTTGGCACACTCTTTCACGCGGTTTGGAAATGTCACGAAAACCCAGACTTGGACAGCAATCCCGATCCGACTCATGAGCGCCGGGAGGCAACCCTTCATAGCCACAGCCCACTCGACCAGAAATTGCTGGTTGAGAGGGGCCGGATTATGATGGCGACCAATGGGTTCTCGTACTGAACCCACCCAGTTTTTGTGCTCTGAATAAATGTTTTTCCTCCTCCTCCTCGCCGTGGGAATCGTTATGTGATGGGTGGAGCGGCCGACGAAACGCGCGGCGTGATTTCTGAGTTTCGAAGCGGATGCTTTCTTTACCTGGTTATGTTGGTAAGGTCGTGCCCGCAGCCCTGGAGCCACGCGAACGTAATATTCATGCCCAAACCCAACAAAACACTTCAAAACCTTCGCCCGATATCACTAACCTCGTGCCTCGGAAAGGCAATCGCCTCCCGGCATCCTGCCATCCACTACGGTACCTATTTCTTCCTTTCTTTTTTCACTCCCTTCTTTATCCCTTCCCTTACAGCGCGGTTCAGGTGTCCAACGATATATGAGACAGATACTGCGCCATTTCCTTTAAAAAAAACCAATTATTATTATCCAAGCATCCTATGACCCATGGGACTGGACTCACGTTCTTCGTGTGCCTGTCCGCTTCATGGACCTCTGTACGTCAACAAGCCAGGAAACCGCAGCGTCTGCAAGCGGTGCTGCCATCTCACCTGCTGCATGCCCTGACAAGTCGCACCTGCAAGCAACGCGCGCAGCTGCGCAGCGTTCGCGGCAGCAGCCGCCGCTCCCGGCTGCTGACTAGATCATCTTCAGGTCTCGAGGCAGGCTGCAGCTGGACCTGCTTCCGCCCCGACTACTACGAGAAACCATCCTCCGAGCGGCGTCCCAGCTTCAAGAACCAACGCGTACCCAAATCAGGGTTCACCCAGTCAACAACACCTGCACTGTAAGCACGCCCCTACAAGATGCACTCGCTCTTGTTTGCGTAACATTGATGCAGCACCAAGCCAAGGACTTCGCAGGCGCAGCTTACATAGCGCCACCGGACGGAGCGGTACGCGGAGTCATCTCCAATGCGTACTGGAATGAGACCCCGACAGCTCTCCTCCAGGACCTCATCACCGGCAACCCGGAAGCCCCCATCGCGGACGCCCGCCGAATAGGTTCACGCGTTCCATTTTAGTCACTTTTCGTGCTGGACCTGTGCCACGCGCCATTCTTTATGGAGGAGCCCTCCACGGGTGTACACTGTACCGAGCGCATATAGACGCCTGCACGAACTGCCGCGTCCCAGGCCACCGGGCGGATGTTTGTGTCCACCCAAGATCTCATAAATGTCCCCGCTGCGGGAAATCCCATCCCAAAGAAGATGTGCCATCATGTACCCCCAGCTGCATTCTCTGTGGGGGCCCACATATGACCGGAACTGGGAACTGCAAAGCACGGGGCCGTAAACTAGCGTCCCCGAGGAACGCTCTCTCTCCTCCGTCTAAACCGCGACTGTCTCGTCATGATCAACAAAGCACAGCACCAAACGGACGCGGCTCGACGGCTTCCCGGTCAACTGCCAGAAACCGACAGAACAGCAGCAAAAACTCCTCACGTCTCACTTGGGAAGACCGCGTTTCCGGAAACGCCACCCGTCATCTTCCGCCATCCCAGTCCTCCCAAGAAGATTCGAGAAACCAGGATCTCCGGGCCTTGCGCGACGAGGTAAGCCGTCTCTCCTCCCTTTTAAGCACCCCCACCCCTTTTCTGCCTACTCAGCCCGCTCCCCCTCTGGTTAACCCGACCTCCCCATCCTCAGACACTTTGAGCACCCCTCATGCAAAGAAGCAGCGCACCTCAGACGCCCCACCACCTCCCATACCCCTAAAAATAGACACTAAATTCGCTGCACTGAATGCCAAATTTGACCGCAAACTAAGAGCTAGATGCCCGCCTTGAGGCCAGATTCAATCACCTTGCCGCCACCGTCACTGAAAAACTTGAGCATTGCATGGAGGCTACGCTTACCAAAATCGCTTCACCCAAATTCAGACCACTTCTACTCCCACCCCTACCTACGCAAGCGCAAACTTGGAACTGCCGCGGTTTCCGAGCCTAGCGCGCACCTCTGCAACTTCTTCCCACCCTCACGCCAACTCCCCATGTACTTCTTCTCCAGGAGACTGCACACCGGGCAACCCTCCCCAGCTACACATCTACACACTCAGACACCACTAGGAAACCCAGGGCGTCCACACTCATCCACCGCATCCTCACCTATAAAACTCATCACATCACGTCTGAGACACACTGCGTGATCACTGAACTTATAAATAACACACATTTTCTTCCTTCAATCTCTATAGCAAATATATACCAACCCCGTCCCAGCCGATGGCCTCGTTATAATCACTTCTGCGAGTGCTACACCACCTAGCAGCGAAACATCCTCTGCTAATCGGTGGGGACTTCAACTGTCAGCATACTGACTGGGGATACACGACCACGACACATCGAGGTCGCAGGCTGTGGCTGCTCCTGCAAAACCTCCAACCCACTGCTAACAACACGTTTCAGATGCCCACGCGGATCGGCAACAGTGTCAGCATGGACACCAGTCCGGACCTGACGCTGAGCCGCTACATCCGCGGTGTTACCTGGAACAGAACTCAACATACATTGGGCAGTGATCATTACATTATACAAATCACTGTCCCGTACAAACCACCCTGTCGCTCCTATAGAACACATAAACTGGTTAACTGGGATGCACTTCGCGCTGCACGCACCGCCCACCCAGACACTCCCATCACAGACATCGACGCCTGAGTGCAATCACTCAAGAGCATGACGTTCACCACAACAGGCAACACATTGAAACGACCACCGAAACCCCTACCCTTGACACACGCCTAGCCCAACTCTGGGAGGCTTATCACAGCCGCCTCGCACGCTGGAAAGGCAATAAATATGACACCTAAAAAGCGGCTGGCCGCGCTGCAGGCACAAATCCAACAACACTCGGAGGAGCTCTGCCGATCCATCTGGGGACAGATATGTGACGGCATCGCCGGAAACCTGTCAAGCAAACGCGCATGGCGACTCCTCCGTCACCTCATCGATCCCACAAACACCAAATCATCAACACAACACCACCTGACATGCCTCACACACCAACATATTGACGATCCCGAGGCCTTCAGAAACACACTTCAGAACACATACATCTCTCCGGGTGCCCCCACACCTCTACCCACCTACACAGGACCAGCCAATCCAACACTCGACACAGACATCACTGAGACGGAAGTCAGAGCGGCCCTCCTGACACTCCGAACCAACTCCGCACCTGGTGCAGACCAAATCACAAACTCCATGCTCCGTAATCTGGACGACCAATCGACCACCCAAATTACGCAATACTTCAACCAGTGCTGGAGGGAGGGTATCCTCCCGCAGTCCTGGCGCCAGGCGAAGGTAATATTCGTACCAAAACCCAACAAAATACACTTCAAAACTTTCGCCCGAGTTCGCTAACCTCATGCCTCGGAAAGCTCCTCGAGCATGTTGTGTTAGCGAGACTCACAACGCTCATGGCAGACAACAATCTATACCCGCATAGCATGGTGGGACTCCGCCCCATCTGTCCGCACAGGACGCCATGCTGCAACTCACACTTGACATTTTCGACCCGCTTCTGCCTGGTCACACAAAGGCAGTGTTAGCTTTGGATCTCTCCAATGCTTTTGATCGCATCGACTGCCCTATCTTCATTGAATATGGGCGCGCGCACGTTCACCTACATTCAAGCATTCCTTACTGACCGCAGCAGTTGTGGCAAAATCGGAAGAGGTAGCGTCAATCAAACCAGTAGTAATAGTAACAATAAAATTTGATTTGAGGATAGTGCGCAAACAAAAAAAATTGGAAATCGGTTGAATTGTTATAGCCAAGACTGGCCAAAAAGTGGCGCCAAACTTGAAAACGCCGGAAGTTTGGGACCACTAGCCCGGGGGTGTGGGTGGAGCCAGCCGTAGCGCCAAATTTGAACACCCGAAATGAATACTCAGATGATACGAAGGAAAATGCGCAGTTTGTCGAAATCCAATTAATTAATCATTTAATGAAAAGTGTTACGGGGAATTAATGATGTAGCGGTGGGGCGCGGAGCGATGCCACGCCAACCGTGAAATGAGTATACCGCTTCTATGTGCGTCGAAGCATCCGCGTCGCTCCTACGCCATTGGCGGTTCGCCGAAGTGACGTCACGATCGCGTGAGAGAGACGGAGCGACGATATAGCGACGGCGCACCAAAAAAAAAAAAAACTTCAAATGAGTATACGGCCCCTTCCATTTTGGCGCGCCGTTTGTACGCCAGTCGTTCTCGCGTGCTCATGCCGTGGTGCTTAATTGCGCGTTGTGTGGGCTGTGGCATCATGTTTAAGCCGTCTGTGCCATCGCATAGTGCAGCTTCAACGTCCAGACAGCATGTACAGAGAGTCAGAGAGAGGCGCCGAGGAGCCGTCAGTGCTTTCCGCAGTGATCTCGAATTTTTTTTTGTTCAGAGCAGGGGTCTTAATACGCTGCCCACCGGCCTTTATGCAGGCCGTCCAAATTTCATATTTTATTCTGAAAGCCGGCTTAAACGAGTTTTTTACGCAATATTTTTTTGAAGGGAAAAGCTTTTCGAGCCGTCAGCGGGGCCGCAAGTTTGAGCTTGAATGTAGCTGGAGGTCACACGAGGATATTACGCGTCTCACATATCTCGGTGTACGCCCGAACCGCGCCGTAAGGGATGGCAAGTGAAATGAAGTTGGTTTTAAGGAAAGGAAATGACGGCTGTCTCACATACATTGGTGGACGCCCGAACCGCGCGGCAATGGAAGAAAAATGAAAGCTGCTTTTTTTAAAAAAAGGAAATGACTTGCACCATTTTCTTTCCCCAAATGAGCAATTTCTTTTTCAATTTGCCTTTCTGAAATTATCTGCACGAAGTGCTCCAGGACCATCTCCTCATGTACACCGACGGCTCAGTGGCCCGCGACAGCTGCTCCCTTGCAGCGGCGGCTACCATCCCCGTCCTGCGACTGCAAAGCCAGCAACACGCAACCTTCCTGGGCTCCTCCACCACGGAAAAGTTGATGGGGATCCGGCTCGGGCTGGACCTGCTGCTCACCCTCGGCCCTCTGCCGCCCAGGAGTGCTCTGCTGTGTGACTCCCGCGCCGCCCTCAGCCGCCTGCAATCTAACGGCCGCGGTAGCCCACTAGTGCGGGAAATTCGCTCGCGCATCGAGCGCCTCGCGCAGAGAGGTTGTGCCGTGCGTGCACAGTGGGTGCCCGGTCACTGCGGAATCGCAGACAATGAAGAAGCTGTCGACCTCGCGACCGCTGCACGCCAACTACCTTCCAGCGATCTGCCCCTTGCGCTGGAGGACGTGCGTGCGGCCATCCACGACCATCTCCGAAAGCAGCATCCCGACCCACGCATCGCAGGAGGTGAGCGCATCGACAGTATCCCCGGCTGTCGCGCACTTACGTGGTCACGCTCCCCCTATCCTCTCATCCTGTCCCCTCACCTTTTTTCACATTATTTCTCCATTGTGCCTGCCATCCTTTATTTCCGCTGCCCCAGCTCAGGTGCTTCCCTCTAGCGATGACAGATGCCGGGGCTAGCAAAAATCTTTCCTTCCTTTTTACTATTATTTACTATTATTATGTAAAGCTAACACCCTATAATACCCTCATAAGGCCCATCCTTGTATACGGCACCATCATTTGGAGCCCCCATCAGTCTTACCTCAGCGATCAACTCGGAAAAATTCAAAATAAGGCCCTGCGGTTTATTTATTCCTGCTACTCACGTCATGACAGCGTATCTTCCCTGCGAGCTAAAGCGCGTATCCCTATCCTTGCTTGTCGGCGACGCGTTGCTTCGATGAAGTTTCTTTTTATTCTTTACGATGATCTTATAAGACTTGATAAAAATCTGTACATCAAGGCACCTTATCATCGTTCGAAGCGATTAAACCGTGAAAAATGCATCAGACCCATCCCAACGCGATGTAACACATATAAATTCTAATTTTTTTCCGTTAGCCATTGAAGAATGGAATAATCTGCCTCACGAATTCATGGACGACGTCTCTCTTGATATCTTTTTGAAAAACGTAGAGTCGTTTTTTGAAAAACAGATATTACAATAAAAAGAGCATCGTGTTGACCTGATTGTATCGCTTCGTGGTTTCGTCGTTCTCCTTTCCGGTGTTTTGAATGCACCGAAATGAACGTGTATAGCAATGCGCATGTCCTTTGACCGTTGATGGTCTCAGCCTACTTGCTATGGTCCTTTCTACTGCAGGCGCATGTTTTGTATCTCGTGTATGTTATACTGGATATGCTATTGTTTGTATAATTGTCCCATTATTTTGCCCGCTCCTATAAGAGCCTAACTAGGCTTACAGTATGCTTAAATAAAATTAATAAATAAAAAAACCACCACCACCACCGCCGCCGCCGCCGCCGCCACCGCCACCACCACCACCACCACCAACACCGCCACCGCCGCCGCCAGGATTTACGCGTCGTTTGGAACCGGATTAAGTTATATATCTCCGCGCGCATACAACGAGCAATAGTACAGTTTTGTAAATATCAGCAGCCCCGCCGCGGTGGCTCAGTGGTTAGGGCGCTCGACTACTGATCCGGAGTTCCCGGGCTCGAACCCGACCGCGGCGGCTGCGTTTTTATGGAGGAAAAACGCTAAGGCGCCCGTGTGCTGTGCGATGTCAGTGCACGTTAAAGATCCCCAGGTGGTCGAAATTATTCCGGAGCCCTCCACTACGGCACCTCTTTCTTCCTTTCTTCTTTCACTCCCTCTCTTATCCCTTCCCTTACGGCGCGGTTCAGGTGTCCAACGATATATGAGACAGATACTGCGCCATTTCCTTTCCCCCCAAAACCAATTATTATAAATATCAGCAAAGTTATATTAAATATATTCTGTCTCTTGTGAGCGCCTTTAATGTCGTTTCGAAGAAAGCAAGTGTTTAACAAATAACAAAAAAAAATGCCTACTGCTGTTTGTGTGTCAATATGACTATCTATGGAAATTTTTTTACCCGCCGCGGTGGCTCAGTGGCTAAGGCGCTCGGCTACTGAACCGGGGTAGCCGGTTTCGAACCCAACAGTGGCGGCCGCGTTTCGATGGAGACGAAACGCTATAAGGCGCCCGTGTACTGTGCGATGTCAGTGCACGTTACAAATCCCAAGTGGTCGAAATTATTCCGGAGCCATCCACTACGGCACCTCTTTCTTTCTATCTTCTTTCACTCCCTCCTTTATCCCTTCCCTTACGGCGCGGTTCAGGTGTCCGCCGATATATGACAGATACTGCGCCATTTCCTTTTTCCAAAAACCAATTATTATTATTATTATTATTATTATTATTATTATTATTATTGTTATATTTATTATTGTCAACGCGTAAGTCAATGGAGCTGGACCCGCAGCAGAGGCAGACGGCCTGCACATGGCGCCGACGAAAAAAGAAAACACAAGAAAACGGTCCTTTCCCGCTCGTTGCCTGGGCGACGGACAGGCGGGCCAATCATCGTTCAGAAAAGCGCCGAGCAGAGTCAGGCGAGGAGGATGTGCGAGAGTTCGCGGCGCGGCGGAAAAGTTCACATAAATGCGCTACTTTCGATATCAAGGGGTTTTAATCCGCGCTAGAGTCACTGGAAAATTATCCATTGACTCTACTCCGCGCTACTACGCTCATTCGGGCGTTTTAGACGCTGCGCTAAAACTATTTACTCGCGCTACGTTCCGCTGGTGCTCCGCTGGGGAACTACCAGCGGAGCGGAACGTAAATACGCTCAGCTAAAAGTCTCTATTGAGTGAGTTGAGTCGATGTGCTTTCCTCGGGAAGTGTTGCAGAGCCCCTTGAAGGAGAAAAATGAGGAAATTACTGAGCTGTCAGATCAGAAGTGGCTTCGTTCCCTTGCGTTTCTCACCGACATATGTGATAACCTGAACATCCTGAACGTAAATTAAACTTCAGAAAAAAAACGACAAAAAACATAACGAAAATGACCGATGACGTTTCTGCATTTCAAGATAAGTTACAATTTTGACAACGCCAGATAAAAGCGAATATGATGTTGAGTCCGTGTTGCAAAATGGAGCTTATTAAACTTCGCGCAAGCACCACATTACGAAAGAAGTTTGAAGACGTAGGTGTCACGGTGTTTTACGCTTTTTCAGATAGGACAATTTTTCCAGTTCTGCGGCACCAATAGTTTGTACATATTACTTCTCCCCGTATCCTCTCTTCCTGCCCCTCACCTCTTTCATTTCATTTCTCCATTCTGCCTGCTGTCCTTTATTTCCGCTGCCCCAGCTCAGATGCTTCAGTATCGATGGCAGATGCCGGGGCTAGCAAAAATCTTTTCCTTCCTTTTTACTATTATTTTTAATAAAACCACTACCACCACCACCAAGCGACGGGGATAGTTGCCATCTTCGGGAGCACAGACTTGCGCGAGCACCTCTTTTCTTTATAGAAAGGGAACAAATCTGCTCTGCGTGCAAGGATGACATACGACCACCTCGTAGCCACCATGTGAATCGTCACCTCACAAGACCTCGCGCCGGATATTGCATTCCTTGTTGCTGCTAAGCGTTGTAAAACCTCAAGCCAGCAGCGTGCTTAGAAATGAAGGGTAATTCCTGCGATTAAATATAAAATCTCGTCTTGACAATGCCAGTTATCTCTGTAGTTTCTTTTATTTAACACACTGCAAGGTTGACACTATTAACAAACGCTAAAAAATGCCATTGTGATTGACCCCCTCTTCCGCCTCCGGCTTCTGGCTTGAGGGAGACAAAATTTTTCAATGCAGCAAGCATGGCAATATGATTGGATTGGTTTTATAAGGTTTACCGCCTCAAATCGACTAAGGTTATGAGGGCCGTCGGAGTGGAGGGCTCCGGAAAATTCCGACCACCTGTGGTTCTTTAACGTGCAAAGGAATCGCAGAGTACAGGGACCTCTAGCATTTCGCCTCCATCGAAATGCGACCGCCGCGGCCGGGATCGAACCCGCTTCTTTCGGGCCAGCAGCCGAGCACCATGGCTATATGAGCTTGAGACCTCTGGTGTAGAGTGCGGTAGCACCATGCAAGATGTGAACTGCGGTCGACAGCGGCATCTGTTGCAAAACATTGAGGGCGAAATTCTAGCTCACAGGCGACGCTGAACACCCGTTTGTGTATGGTGGCTACCGCGGTTCTAGCAGAGTTGGACGCGATAGCAGCAGCAGTGGTCTCGAGAACGGCCGCAGCAGCAGCCGTCGGGTGGTAGTGGCAAACTTCTGCAGGTGGCAGCACCTGCACGGGAGTGGTGGCGGGAAATTCAAGCCACCTCACTGTGCTTTTTTCGACTGCGCTTTCCTGGACGAGCGCTCCCGAGGAGTCTCCTCCGGCGGGGACTCATTTCTGGGACGTCGCCTGTTTCTGGAACACACAGCGCAGCGCGGGACAGGAGGATCAGATGGTGTGGGGTTATAGCCCCATCAAGTGGCCATGAGCCCGTGGCGTTCGGCGACTTCTAAGGCTCTTGTCACAGCCCGGATCTGTGTGTCCGAGTCGGAACGGAGTAATGCGGCCTTCCACTGGTCTGGATTCGAGAGCTGCAAACCTCGCGGAGGGGAGTCCTGAGGGCAAGCCCAGAGTATGTCTGATAGAGTGGCATGTTGGGCACATAGTTGACAGGAGGGAGAGTAGAGCTCAGGGTGTATGCGGGCATATATCGCGGGGTTGGGGAAGGTGTTCGTTTGGAGTTGCCTCCACGCAACCTCTTGGGGTTTGGTTAGAGAAATATGTGCGGGGGAATATAGAAGTCTACTTAAGCGGTAGTGCATGGTTATGTCATGAAATGTAACCATACGATCTCTCGCCGTCCGCAGGACGGGCGACACCACATCCCGGTCGACGAGTCCTCGGGTATGATTGTGGGCCGCCCCGTTCACTGGATGGGATGAGTGCGCAGGGACCCAGGGGCCAGATTACGTAACTGTCAATTAAAAAAATTGTCAACAACTTGTCACAAAGGTGTCAATAAGCCTCGCTCCTATTGGTCGGTCGTGGCCGGCGGCCATATTGCTTTTTTGCGTCATGGGTGGCTGCAGATGACGTCACGGATGTGGCAGAACTGATGACATTGTACACCTAATTATGCAGCCGCTATTAGACAGTTCTTTATCACAGTTTTGAGGCCGTCAATTTGATCGTTGCCTTTGTGACAGAAAATGGCGGCGGTGTACGCGGAGATACGACTGAGGCGGCTGCGCTGGCGCGAGCAACGGCGAAGGAGGGCGCACAAAGACGCGTTCGACTTGCCGGACGAGCTGTTTGACGCCTTTTTCGACTGGAGAAGCAGACTGTGGAGTGGCAGTGCAACGAGTGCGCTGTCGGTGCGGCGGCAGGTGCTGTGTGCACTGCGGTTCTTTGCCACGGGCGGCTTTCAGGATGCCGTTGGTAGCGAGGTGCACGTCACGTCGGCATCGCACAACCGACGGTGAGCAAATGCGTACAGCGGGTGTTGGAGGCAATTTGTAAAGTTGGTGAGCAGAAGGGGTGGGTTCCGTCGTCACCTCTGTGACACACAGCTGCATATAAATAAGAAACGCTTATGCTGGCAAATCACATTATTTTTCCCAGCAAATGGCACTTCGCGGTCGTCTGCTGTTTCCCAAGGGGAAAGAAACAAACAACCACTCGTCACATACTGCAACACCTCACATTTTGGCATTTTTGCCACAGATCGAAAGAGCCGAAAAACACAGACTTCAACAAGTTGTCTTCGTCGATTTCGTTCCATGCGCTCCTTGCAAGTTCGCTAGGTAGGCACGTAGCCTTCACTGCATTGTTTGAAATTTTTCTGCGCACTCAGGTCAACCGCACAGTAGCTCGATTCCAGACGCCGCGCAAAAAAACAATAACACGGCGTGAAACAGCTGCTTTCGTGCAAAGCGGCCTTTTTACTGCCGTCAGCACACCCCCGCGGCACCGAAGGTTACCCACCAGCCAATTTAATTGGACAACTCCGAACGCGTTTTGTTTTGCTTAATATTTTCTAACTTTAAACACAACGCTTTGGCAAAATAAAATGTTAGTTATTTTCATCGTTGCTCATTTCTTATTTCTTTTTACTAAAAATTAAGCAGACGATGCGTCGAATGCTCTCGGGGCGCCGCCCTGCTGTAATTGGCTGATTCCTCGTTGCGTCACGTGGTGACGTCTCATCGTGTCGTCATTTTGACGTCACTGTCAATAACTTCTGATAAAATTTGTCACAGTTGCGTAATCTGGCCCCAGCTCAATTGGATCGGGCGGAGTTGGTCCTTGGCGGAATGGAGGAGAGATAGGGTGACGGGGGAGACCCGGCCTTCGGCGAAATGAAGAATCGCAGATTTAAAGTTGCCGAAGATGGTTTCTGCAGAGGTGGAGACCATCGCCAAGGCCATGGCCGCCTCCTCGGGCTCTTCAGACGATCTGACGGGAATGGAGCACGCAACCAACGGCCGTCCACAGTAGTTTACAACCGCGAGCGAAAAAGCATCGCGATCGGAGTATTTGGCGACGTCGACATAGACCGCTGTCTGATCTGTTAAATACTTTTTATGCAAAGATACAGCCCTGTCCTTGCGGCGAGCGACATGGCACTCTGGGTGCATGTTTTTCGGGAGAGGGGTAACGATAAGGTTGGTGCGGATATGGGACGGAAAATGGCCCTTGTCGGCGACGGTCGTTTCGAAGCTTCTTCCAAGCTTGTCGAGTATGTGACGTCCCGTGGAGGTGTGGGTGAGACGCTCGTACTGAGAGGTGAGATGAGCTTCCGAGAGCTCCGTTACAGTGTTGTAGACCCCTAATGCCAGTAGCTTATACGTGGGGGTCCGGTGGGGGAGATGGAGAGCCGCCTTGTATGCCTGTCAGCGCGGGACAAAAAAGGCGATAGCGAAGAGAGCGCGATTGGATTGGATTGGAGCAAACTTTATTTGTGCCTGATGTTGGGCGTGGTTGCGTGTGGTTGCGTGAAGGCAGGACGCGCGGCATATGCATATGCATATGTATAGGCATATGTAGCGCTAATGTCATTGTGGTCTAGTAGCGGAAAACATAGATTCGCTTATTACATATGGGGGCACTTCGCGGCACTAGAGGCCGTTTTCCGAGGAGCTGTTTAGCAAGGTCATGCTGCTTTCTGGGAGCATAATACGCTGATTGCTTTGGTTTTATGGGGTTTACGTCCCAAAGCGACTTAGGCTACCAGGGTCGCCGTAGTGTAGGGCTCTGGATAAATTTAACCGTGTGGGGTTATTTAACGCGCGAGCTGACATGACACCTTTCGATAGTACCCGATTGTCAACTTTCCCCGATACGTTTGATGCCCTTGTTTTGGTTGCCATGTTTCCTTTATATTGCTGCCTTCCCTGTCGCAATAAATCATTTGGTTGCTAGTCAGCTCTTGTCCGTGCTAGTCAGCTCTTGTCCGTGTTCTCCTCTTGTGTCCTGTTTGTGAGCGCTGTTCACTCGGTTTCCATCGCCTTTCGGACACGTGTGGCAAGATTTTAATCAAATTTTGGCTCAAAAGCATCTCAAACTGCAACCTTATAGGTTAGGCTCGTGTAAGAAAGACAGTATATCATTTACGAGTTTTTTTCTGCAATTTCATTCTCAACGGCTCAGTACCCAACTGCTCCCGGCTTGTTTCACAGCTTTGTAAGCCGCGAGTTCAACAAAAAAGCATAAAGGATTGCAAACCTTAAGTTTACGCATACACAGGAGAGATTGAAATTATTTTAATAGGAAACTACAAATGCAGTTTTTCGCTTTCAAAAATGCAGCGCTAACCAATTGTGCCACAAACCGGATTGAGAATGCGTGCTTTTAATTGTGCTCTTATCATCCTTTCTCATTTTCTATTCTTCTATGTGGCGCTGCTTAGCCGGGAGCTGTGGGACTCTACCGTTGAGAGAACGGAAACATGCTACATGGGCTGACAATACACGTCGAAAACAGGTTGGATGTCCCATGCACTACGACATCCGCTTTCAAACATAAGCCACGGTGAAATCTTTGCTATCACTCGACACTGCCAGATAATCATGAGTACAGGTTCTAGGCAGTTCACATCAGTATCGACAGCGTCTGCCCAAAATACTCAAAATATTCGCTGCCGCGACAAATAACAGCTAAATTCAGTGCTTAAAGCGGCGTTGAGGAAATAAAACGCTATCAAGCGCCATTGGCGGTAATGTCAACCAAACATAACAAAGTCCAATTAAATGGTTGCCCAGTAGGCTTCCGTGCTACAAACATGCACCGCGATAAGTACGTCCGACATATCGTAGTGGCGACAGTACAGCATAAACGCTGCTGTGAGACAGCGCATTGCAAAACGAGTTCCTTATTGTCCACACTGAAGACGTCGACGTGCGTCAACTATGGCTCTCTCTTTCCGGAGCGACGCGAAATCTCACAAAAGGGTGTCATAACTCGTGTGGGAAGGTGTAGTCGCACCTCGCCCCCCCCCCCCCCCCCTAAAAAAAAATACGCCGTGATCAAGACACGGGGCAGTCCGCCAGTGCGTTGGTCAGCTGGTGGAATTGGTATGCCAACGCACGGACCAGGTAGGTCATGGTGCCGAAGGCACCACTGGGCGCCGAGTCGTAGAAGCGCTCGCAAATGCCCACCGTGGCCTCGCATGGGACGAGCGGCGGCGACACGCAGCAGCAGAGCGTCGCGTCTCCCCCCCACTGGCGCTGGTCTTCGAGGAAGAGGGTGTGGGCCCGCTGCACGATGCGCTCGACGTCCACCGGCTCCTGGAACCTGTCCATGGTCCCGGTGTCGACGGCCATGCTGAGGACCATGAGCGTCTCCACCAGCAGCTGCCGGTACTCGGGCTCGGGGATCCTGTTCAGCATCTCCTCGACTCGGAGCGCGAACTTGAACTCTCCGGCCGTCATCTCCCTGGTGAGGCCCCACGGCAAGCACTGGCCGCGAATCCACACTCCTGGGCAGCGCTCGAGGACGGCCCAGACGCACGAGTAGAAGCCCACGGGCACGCGGTTTAAGGCGCCATCCAGACGCCTTCTCCGCCGCCAAAGGCCGTGCTGGTTATCTGCCGGCGCCTCTGATAAGGCTTCGCTCATCTCTGCGCCGTGTACAAACGTTTGCGCAATGCTACGCTTGTACGTTGCGAAGCTGTTGTGCGCTGAGTCCGGCGCCGAGATGGTTTGCAGGCCGGTGAGTTCGCGGCCGCTCAGGATGGTTAGCAGCAGGGACTGCATCTCGTACGGGCTCAGACTCAGCAGCAGTTCGGCACTGTCCTGGTCATTGTCCCTAGCAGTGCGCGCCAGTTCAGACGCCATCACCTGTATGATGAGCCCGACACGCAGACGAAGCATCTCGCGGAATAAGTGCGGGTCCGTTTGGATGAACATGGCCAGGTAAGCGAGCAACTCCTGCGTGAGCATGGCCATGCTTTGGTCTCCCCTGTGCACGTCGCTGATGATGTTACGCAGCTCCTTGTTGGAGAGTGGTCGCGTGATGACTTGCTCGCTATGCGGAGGCATGCCCACCGTGACCTGTTTTTGCCGCACGAGCAGGTCAGTCACGGACTTGGCAAGATCCTCGACTCGCTTGCCCAGGGCCCCAGCGAAGTGACGGACGAGGCCCCATTTGTGTTCGTGGCAGGCGCGCTCGTAGAAGTCCTGAAAGAGGTTCCACACGGTGATCACCGTCTGGGGGTGACCCAAGCCGGTGTCCCAGTTGAAGCCCTTGTGAATGGACAGGTAGTGCAGGATATCGCCCTGCTCCTCCATCGATTCCGTGTCGCGGAGGGTGGTGAGCAGCTCGAAGTCGGTGACCTGGTCAAGCTGGAATTCGGAGACAGCACGGAAAGGCACCGGCTGGTCCTCGTCGTACGAAGACCTGCGTGAGACCAGCCGGGAAGGCAGCAGAGAGGCCTGCGCTGACGCTTGAAAACTGGCGAGTGTCGTGAATGGGTAGTCGCTGCCAGGACTCTCCTGGCCTGTCAGGGATCGGGACCGCCGGATGAGACCCGAGGCGACCGATTTCACCCGACCAGGAGTGGCAGAGGGACCTGCACCACTGGCGCGCTGTCGCGATGGGCTTCTCTGCGGTGCCAGTGATACTTTTCCCGGACTGCGGCTAGGAAGGCAACGAGACATCTCGCTTTCAAGGTAGTCGTGGACCAGGGTAGGCAGTGCATCTGGCTCGCCATACTCATAGTTCCTAAGGAAGTCCAGGCTGGCCACGGACGACGTCCTGATGAACTCCTGAATGCGGTTCAGGGAGACACGCGTGCCATGCACGTAACCACCGACGAGCTTCTTCAGAGTCTGGCGGAGGCTGATGGGCACCTTCTCGTCTTTCAGATGCCGTGAGCTGATGGTCACTACCATGGTGGGCCGTCCGGGCACGTTCCAGTGGGCACGAAGCATAGCAACGTCTGATCGAAGCGTGCTAGCAAAGAGGTCTACATCATTTACCAAGTGGAACTCCTCGCTGTCAAGATTCTGCGGCGTGAAGACGCACGTCCTATTCTTAACCTGGTATATCTTGCTGGTAGCCACTAGTCCGACGTCCTTAGATAGGCGCCCGGAGAGCGCCATCTTATTATGCCGTCCGAGGTGCGAGTACAGCTCGCCAAGCACGCGGGCAGGGTGAACTTCGAAAGGGTAAACTTCCGCCACTGTCTGAATGTCCGGGTGGATTTTGGAAATTTTTTCTTTCACTTTTTTGTCCTCAGCTAATAGAACCACTTGGACGACCAGTTCGGGCCTCTTCAGGGATCGGAAACGCCTGTTAAGTGGGTCCAGTTCTCCAGGAGCCAAGTATTCTTCCTCAAGAAGCTTACCCAGTACATACAGCGACTGGGCCCACATGAAGGGGATCTCTCCGATAGGCACCCGTGCCTGAGTGTGGGGCTGCTCGCATTCACGGTTCACCGCGTCTGCGGGAACCGCGTACATTTCGGGCACTAGTTTAAGGCCATCGTCGGTCTTGATCAGCACTCGGTCAAGAAGCTCAGTGTACTCGTCCACAACGTTCCTGTCTTCGCGGAAGCAAGCGTCGATGACAAGATAACAAAAGAAGAGGGGCCATTCGCACTCGATACCTTCGAATACTTGCAGCTCCCACGGCTCGTAGTGCAACCTTCTGGAGTCCTCGCGAGCTGTCTTGTACCCGTCCCTAAGAAACCGCTTGCAGCCATATGGCCCTTGAAGCTTACCCACTATGGTCGCTCGGGTTTCGCTGATGAGCTCAGGGTCGTCGACGGCGAATGCAGGGAATCCCACCACCGACAGGAGAGCCGCGTCCACTTCCTTGGAATTGGACTCCCTGGGCAGCATGGAGCGAAGCACCGCGTCGCACTTCTGCGTCTCGTCTGGAAGGACGTGGATGACGGAGGCTGGTCCGCCCCGGCATCCGAACAGATCCAGCTCACTCATGGCCTCGAGCGCTGCCTTGGCCGCGCCCACAGAACTCGCGTTGAGTTCGCGGATTCCCTGGTTGGTCTTGTCGCCACGCTCCCACATGCCAAAGTCCGGCACGCAGTACGCGTTCTCGATGTAGAACACCAGGTTCTGGATGAAGGCCACTTCGTCTAGATTGAAAATGACCTGAATTCCCGAGGC
This sequence comes from Amblyomma americanum, assembly GCF_052857255.1. NCBI lineage: Eukaryota > Metazoa > Arthropoda > Arachnida > Ixodida > Ixodidae > Amblyomma > Amblyomma americanum. The sequence goes on from NC_135506.1 coordinate 13,722,591, forward strand.
GGTGAGCTGGGCAAGGACGAGCAGGTACAGGGACGTGGCGTCGATCTGCAGGTGTCCCCAGTCCTGGTCGCCGACGCACGGGCCGCCAGTGGCGGCGTCGAACTTGGCGTGCAGGCAGTCGGTCGCGCTCTGCGTCTCCTTGAACCGCTCGAGCTTGTCCTTTTGGTTCATCATGGCCACGAGAAGCCCCCGCATCAGCTTAACGGAGCGGTGCTCGAGCTCGTAGGCCGTGGCCTTGTCCTCGTCAACGTCGGCGTTCTTCTTGTACGCCAAGGACAAGGCCCACATCGCGAGCACGCAGTACACGTTGTCGCGGACCCAGGCGTGGTGGCCGCTGAACTTGTGGCCCGGAATCAGCCCGGTCACGGGGTCCTGGTGCTCGACCACGGTGCGATACAGCATGTTGTAGAAGTAGTCCAGCCGACCTGTTCTGGGGTTCTGGCGACGGTGCATGGCCAAAGAGGAGTTTCCGCTACAGGCGCGCAGGAACAAGTCCACGTCAGGGGCTTTAAGACTAGTCCAGTCCGGGAGCTCGGCAAGCTACGACGTAGGCTAGAACGCGCCTGTGGTCCGGACCGCTCGCGCTTGCACGGACAGGCTTGGCACGAGGCACAGTTGTAACCTTTTCTTCTCCGCTTGCCCAAACCATGCTCCCGCGAGGGTCGAAGACCCGACGAACATCGTAGAGCTGATGATAGCGGGCGCTGTCTTCTATTAATGCATGGGCATACACACAGGTGTAAGTATATACCGTGCCTAAAAACCGGAAGTCACGCTGAGGGGTTGAGTATGAGAACAAAGAGCTGTGCGTTTGAAGCCCTTCCTAACTGCAGTACTTTCTTTTTTTCCTTTTTACAGTGCGCTGGTGAGCTGACTTTTGTTAAGTTTCAAATGAAGTCATGTTCAAACCTCCTTGTGCGTGTGTGGCATTTTTTTAAAAGCGTGGCCACAAGAAGAGCCATAAAATGAAGTCTCCCTCCGGCCATTCAATGTAATAATTTTAGCCGATGTGGCATGATGTGCTGTGCTATGTTATGCTATGGCATGTTATATTAGTAGTTAAGGATTTTAACGCCCCAAAGCTACTCAGGATAAGAGGGACGCCGTAGTGAAAGGCTCCGGATAATTGCCACCACTAGGGGTTCTTTAACGTGCACTGACATCGCACAGTAAACGGGCCTTTGGCATTTGGCCCACATCGCAATACGACCGCCGCGGCGGGGATCGAGCTCGCGTCTTCTTGGTCAGCAGCCGAGAACTATACGAGGTCTGTTAGAAAAGTATGCGACCTTATTTTTTTCCCGAACATTTGATGGATATGAAACAAGCGCGCTCGCATCAGCCGACCTTGAACCTTCGTGCGCATGCGCGAATTTTTTCCCGCCTGCCGACAACTTCAGTCGCTGGGACGCAGCGTTTGAGTGAGGTAGTGCGCAGTGATCTCTCCGGTTTTTTATTAGAAGGAAAATGGCGGAGCGACTGGAGCAGCACTACTGCATCAAATTTTGTGACAAGCTGAGTGACAGCCAAGTGGAAACCATTCGGAAGATTCAGACGGCTTTCGGTGACGATGCTATGAGCAGCACGCATATTAAGCAGTGGTACAACCGGTTTAAAGACGGCCGCACATCGGTGGAGAGCGAGCCGCGCTCCGGTCGGCCATCAACATGCCGAAATGACCAGGTCATTGCCGAAGTGAACGCTGTGGTGACGCGGGACCGTCGTGTGACTATCCGAGAAATTGTAGACCAGGTGGGAATCGGCACTTTTTCTGCACGCTCCATTATCACCAAAGATTTGGCCATGAAGAGAGTTGCGGCGAAATTCGTGCCGAAGCTGCTCACGATGGAGCAAAAGCAACTTCGCGTTAAAGTCTCACAGGCTATGCTAGATTTCACAAACAGTGACCCCGACTTCATGAACACCATAATCACTGGTGACGAGTCTTGGGTGTTCGGGTACGACCCGGAAACCAAATCCCAGTCGTCACAGTGGAAGCATTCCACGTCACCAAGACCAAAGAAGACCCGCCAAGTGCGCAGCAACGTCAAAGTTATGCTGTCTGCTTTCTTTGACTCCCGCGGTGTGGTACACCACGAGTACGCACCACGGAGCCAATCACTGAAGACTACTACAGGGATGTCCTCCGTCGCCTACGCGATGCTGTGCGGCGCAAGAGACCGGAGTTGTGGTCAGCAGGAAATTGGCGCATCCATCACAACAATCCTCCTGCACATTCCTCGCACTTGATTCAGACTTTTTTGGCGCAAACCAGACTTCCGTAGTTCAACAGGCTCCTTACACTCCTGATATGGCCCCCTGCGACTTCTGGCTGTTTCCCAAAATCGAGAGGCCATTGAAAGGAGCGCGATTTCAGACAAGAGACTGCATTATAGCTGCAACGACCGCTGAGCTAAACTCCATTCTGAAAGATGACTTCTCGGAATGCTTCCAACAATGGCAGCACCGCTGGGAGAAGTGTATGGAGTCCCAAGGAGACTAATTTGAGCGTGATTAGGGTGATACTTTCCTAACAGGCCTCGTACTCTTAGAAAAAAAGGTAGTAATACTAACTTTGGGGTAGTAACTGGTTGTCACATATTTTACTGTTAGTAACTGCAGCTAGTAACAGGAAACTAACAGTTACTAACCCATTGAGTTAGTAACGGCTGCTACCCACAGTTAGTAACGAGAAGCTACTAGTATTTACTAAGAAAATGAATAGAAACTTCACATATGTGCTAAGTTCTCCGTACGGTGTGCTGGTGTGGCTTGTAAAATTTGTGCATATTGGAAAAATAAAAAAAGCTACATAGTCAATTTGACTAATTCTCTAACCCTGCCAGAGCTATCCGAGTGTGCTGGCCGCAAATCACACACTAGGGTTTAGGCTTATTGCGCGTTACATGTACAAATTATGCGAGGTGATGACATCGAACAACCTTACCGGGCGCACACAAAGGTTCAGAATACAAGAAAATCACAAATCAGAAAGGTCACAAACGCGCACTGCGCGTGCACAGGTAAATCTTGTTACGGGCTAGTGGCTCCTGCCCGTTAAGCTAAGATACCAGCGTTAATTATGAAGTTGAGATTGTAGAAACAGCTTAGTCTACCTAATCGCACTCCCCTGCCGAAATGTTTAATTACAAAGCCAATTTATGGAGGCAAAACGCTAAGGCATCCGTGTGCTGTGCGATGTCAGTGCACGTTAAAGATCCCCAGGTGGTCGAAATTATTCTGGAGCCCTCCACTACGGCACCTCTTTCTTCCTTTCTTCTTTAACTCCCTACTTTATCACTTCCCTTACGGCGCGGTTCAGGTGTCCGCCGATATATGAGACAGACTGCGGCATTTCCTTCCCCCAAAACCAATTATTATTATTAAACCAATTTATTCACACGACAGTCTGTGTCATATTCTTTGACTTTATTTTTGGGGTTAAAGGAATGGTTACTAACTAGGTAGTAACTAGCGACCATTTAGTTAGTAAAAAGGTAGCAAGGGCTACTTTTATTAGATATACCTTGAAGAGGGTAGTAAAAACTTAGTAAAAAGAAGTAAAATGAAGTCAGATTTATTAACTGCTGCACGTAATACCCTTTTACTTTTTTTAAGAGTGTATAACCAATGAGCCACCGCGGCGGCGTGTTATGGTATGTGGATTTAAGGTACCAAAGCGGCGCATACGGGGCTATGAAAGACGCCGCACCTCCACGTTCCACGTCCACCGTTATGACGGAAGGTGGCGCTGGTGAACACGCTGAAGGTGAGGCTACACGCAACACAAATGTATACCCGAAAGTAGAAGGTTCATCTGCCATGCAGCTTAGTTGGCACAGCACCGCACGCGAGATGCAGAGGTCGTAGGCTTGGATTCTTCTGGCATCATTTGGTTGTGTTTTCTACTTAAAATCAGTTATCTTTCGGGCGAAAAGTTATTAGGCTACTAGTTTCCCATTTATAAACACCACAAAGGTTAAAATAACAAAAACCATCCCTCTATGCTTCCCTTTTTTGCAATGACTGCTGGGAAAGCCTGGAGGAGTGTAACTCAGTGTGCCAAAGCACCGAGGAGTACACAGGTCGGACGCTTCGGTAAGAGAGTCATTTGAAAACCGCGAAATTCATATTGAAAATCCGTTCACTCTTTTACTGCCGCTTCGTTGGCGTGCGCTCAAACTCCTGCAGAGCATCAAACTATGAGCTGCACTGAGAACGGCTTTCGCAGAGTTCTTCGAAAAGTCACGGCATGCAGGTTACTTTCGACATATCATTGCCGCTCTAAGATAAGCTCGGCGGATTGATGCGTTACGGCTAAATATATCTGAATCGTGGCCCATTGATACGTAGAAATAAGTTCCCTGCAAGCGCACACAATTTGAGTATTGATGCTTGAGATAAACACCAACACTGCGTTTCCAGTACCACCGCCTCTGCCTCGCACAAGTTACACAAACGCGCGCGCTCTGCCACTTTGTCAGAAAAACGAACACTTGTATTCCGGGTCCATCTTGGCCCCCGCGTTGCAGTTGAAGGCGCGGGCGAAAGGCGCGAAGTTGGACACCGCTTTGTTGCAGTCTCCGAGCGAGCGACTCTTAACTCCTCGCCTCGTGCACATGAAGTAGCAGAGCGCCATGAAGAAGATCTGCTGGTCGGTGAACTCCCGCACTATTAGCGGGCTCTCGCCTTTGGCGGCGATGACCTTCTCGAGCGCCGCGTAGGTTACCTCCAAGGCAACGCCGTCCGGGAACAGGTCATCGTAGTCCAGATTGCGACAGGCGGTCCGGCGGTCAAGAGCAGCGTTAAAGGTGCCCGCGAATGTGGAAGAGTCGTTACTAAGTTCCACGCCTTCGGGCGTGAAGCTGCCGTCCGGCATCACTCTACGTCCCAGCTTGTCTACGGAGCGCACCAGCTGCTGAGCGAACAAGAATCCGAGTCCCGCGTACGACATGGTCTCAGTACCGTCGGCGGCGAACAGCGGCTCTTGAATTGCGCTCGCCGACACCGTGAGCTCGTTTAGCGCGTGGTCGTAGTCCAGCAGGTTCACGGACGTGCTAGAGGGTATGGCGAGGAGTTCTTCGAGTTCTTCGGGACCACTTTCTTCCAGGGCAGCGATTCCGAGAGCCGAACGCTCCTTGTACGAAAATATGGACGTCTTGCCCCCTGGAAAGCCTGAGAAGATCCGGTCGAGAACCCTCACTTGTTTCAGTAACCACGAAGGCTTCCACAGCACCGTCCTCACGCTCCTGATCTTATCGCGAGCCGTAGCCTTTGTGTCATCGTCAAGCCACACCGCGTCCCGGACCATGGCATCGGCCGTCACTGCGATGTTACCCAGAACTGCCATGACGTCTTCTTCGGATCCTTGGTCCAGGTACCTGGTTAGATGGATCGTTGCACCCACACCCAGAAAAGTTGCTTCAACTTCAGCGGCGCAGGTGTGGGAGGTTAGTACCGGGGCTGCTCCAGGGTCGTACTTGGCGGCCAGGAGTTCGGAGTCGGCGAGAGGCCCGAAAATCTGCGCAACGCTCCAACCCAGGTGCTCCATGATTTCGCGGCTGGTGTAGGCGGCAAAAACAGTGCCGATGGCTGTGAGGATGGACAAGCTGCTCACGCTGACCTTATCTTCGTCTGTGATCTTCGCGAACCGCAAGACGGCTAACAGCTCGCTCTTCCATTGCGACGAAGACAGGTTCTTTGTGTACGTGTCCAAGGAGCCAATGGAGAGGCAGGCGGGCCCGTCGCTGGTGCCGTTGTTACCAGCCGCGAAGAGAGTCTCGAGAACGAAGCTGTTCACCTCGGCCGTCCGAACGATGGAATCTTTGCTTGGCGGTTTGCCGGCAGTGTCTCGCCTCAAGGCTCCGTAGAACTGCCGCCAGTAGGCGACGTAGACTCCCGAACTTGTCAGCCTGCTGTGGTCTTCCAGAGACGTTGCCACGACCTCGCTGGCCTGGATGTGAATGATCTGGTGGCAGCCTCGTCCGACTTCTCGGCGCAGGGTCCGTATGCGGAACCAGAGCGGTAGCTGGAAGTTGTACGCGAGCTTCAGCAATACTCGCAGTGGGCTGACGGGCTGCTCTGGGACATCGGGCCATGGGATTCCGAGACTGGACATGAACTGTTGGAGGTCTGCGACGCTGGTGCCTGAGCGGGAGGTGCAAGCTTGGTACATGCTCACTGCGTGCTTGGCAGCGGAGACATTCGGCGAGCTTTTCAAGAGCAGCTCCTCGAGCCCGTCGAGCCAGTGGTTGAGCAGGTCGGCCTTTTTGGACGGGATGTAGTTGGACAGGCGGTGGTTCGGCTTCCAGGCCGAACAGACGAACGCACTAAAGTCCTCGCAAGGATCCGCGGACATGTTAACCTGCGCGAAATGCGCGTGGTTTTTCGCCTGTATGTACACCGCCAAAACTGTGCGTGAACTTGCGACAGTTTTATCAACGAAGCTAAACGCTACAGGCGAAGGTGATTGAAATAGTTTTTTGGAGGGGGGAAGGAAATGGCGCAGTATCGGTTTCACTTATCTCGGCGGACACCTGAACCGCGCAGCAAGGGAAGGGATAAAGGAGAGAACGAGAGAAGAAAGGAAGAAAGAGGTGCCGTAGTGGAGGGCTCCGGAATAATTTCGATCACCTGGAGATCTTTAAACCCGCCGCGGTGGCTTAGTGGTAAGGGCGCTCGGCTACTGATCCGGAGTACTCGGGTTTGAGCGCAACTGCGGCGGCCGCGTTTCGATGGAGGCGAAACGCAAAAGGCGGCCGTGTATTGTGCGATGTGAGTGCACGTTAAAGATCCCCAGGTGGTCGAAATTATTCCGGAGCCCTCCACTCGGAACGTCTTTTTTCCTTTCTTCTCTCAGTCCCTCCTACTTTATCCCTTCCCTTACGGCGCGGTTCAGGTGTCCGCCGATATGTGAGACAGATACTGCGCCATTTACTTTCAAAAAAAAAAACTTTAATCTTTAATGTTTACTGTCATCGCACAGCACACGGGTGCCTTTGCATTTCGCCTCCATCGAAACGCGGCCGCCGCGGTTGGGTTCGAACTCGGGTACTCCGGAACAGTAGCCGAGCGCGCTAACCACTGAGCCACACCGCGGCAGGTAAAAAAAGCGAGGGTCTCCAACATACAAACCAGAGTTCTGCCTCGCAGTTCTTAAGTTCAACTACAGTGAATCTGTTGGTGATCTAAATGGCGCATAACAAAGAATAATAACCAACAATTAAGTGAACAGCAAAGCACCAGCCACGATGGTTGGTTCCCTTCTCGCGTACTGGCTGCGGCACCGAAAGAATTAGACATTCATTACCATCCATTTTAAACGATCTCAACTACCAGAGCGTGGATGTCACTTCAATCCCACGCAGACACATCGCCAACCTTTTTGTGGGGTGAACCATGCTGATTTTGTTTTGCATGTCCGTTTTCCCCTCTCTGTTTCAGTCTTTCAGTGTTATTTCACCATCTTTGTGTTGTGCACATGTATAACAATGAATCCTTTACTTCCGTTTTCCATTTAGTTTTGCAAGTGCAATTTGTAATTCAAGAAAGGCCTGTGAAAAAAAACAAAAAAACAATGGTGTTTCAGTTGTGCACATGTATAACAATGAATCCTTTACTTCCGTTTTCCATTTAGTTTTGCAAGTGCAATTTGTAATTCAAGAAAGGCCTGTGAAAAAAAAAACAAAAAAACAATGGTGTTTCAGATGTGCAATGTACGCCTCGCAATTGCTCCTCATGTAAAGGTGGCTGGAGCGCCGTCAAGCTGCCGATAGAGCAGCTTTTTCTCCAGCCACCTATTTTCGCTTCTCTGCACTCAGTGGTGAAAGTAAACATGACTATTATTATTATTATTATTATTATTAATATTATTATTATAAAGTCGCAGGAATTATGCCTCACGAAGGGATGTGGATACTACACAAGCCAGTCCTATAAACATCCCTTTTGTCTGTTTTTATTTTCTGCGCCTGTTAAAGTTCACCAGAAGCATTGCACCAGACTTGGAATTCCCGATTAATAAAACGAAACCCTGCTAATCTGGTGTCTGTGCAGTTTTATTAACATTCGCGTAGCAAATGCTGTAGCGTTAGCCAACCGCGTCGCGCAGGCACTTCACAGCTAAGAAACAAACACTATTCACACCAATGTTTCGTGTTCCTAGTTCATTTTTAGCGCGGGCAAGGAATAATAATAATTAATAATTGGTTTTTGGGGAAAGGAAATGGCGCAGTATCTGTCTCATATATCGTTGGACACCTGAACCGCGCCGTAAGGGAAGGGATATGAGAGGGAGTGAAAGAAGAAAGGAAGAGAGAGGTGCCGTAGTGGAGGGCTCCGGAATAATTTCGACCACCTGGGGATCTTTAACGTGCACTGACGTCGCACAGCACACGGGCGCCTTAGCGTTTTTCCTCCATAAAAACGCAGCCGCCGCATCACCTATATACTAAACAAACAGCTGTTTGAGCCAGCAGACGACGCAACGTACTTTGGAATGACAGACATATCTCGTTCGCTACATCATAACTTCTAAAGGACCGTAATGGCACCAGGCTGACTGTGGCAACTCTGTCAAGCCGGAATCAGAGACAGGCGACGAATAGGCAAGTGAACAGAAGGAAGGAAAGGAAGAAGGAAAGAAAGAAAAAGAAAGAAAGAAAGATAGAGAGGAATTCAGCGAAGGACAGGCGCCCGAAGCGGAGTGCGCTTACCTTAAGCGGAATGAGCTCCGCGTAGCGGGAACAGCTGCGCGTTTTGCACAGGCTGGCTGCGTCCCTCTTCGTGGGAGGCCCCAGCTGCTTGGACAGCACCGCCGCGGCCACCAGAATGACGACGAGGGCCACAGCCAGGCAGACGGCGGGGCGCGTGACCCAGTGCCAGTACCGCGAGTGTGACGGCGAGTCATGCGCCTGCGCGAGATTGCACGTGAGAGATGAAAGATGGCGGGTCGTCATAGTTTGGATTTTTTGAAGCGTAAAGCTTCTCTACGCAAGGTACAGCCGTCGTCGCGTAGGCAGGAGAATGACCCTGAACGACTTTCAGCCCAGCCACGTTAGCTGTGTATGACCATATGTGGTACAGTTATGGCGCCGAAGCCTTGACCTATGAACTTTAGTTGACCTCTAACCTTGAGTTGACTTCTGCCCTTTGACATTCGGTAACCTTTGGGTTGACCTTGACCTTGAGAACATTCGATGTGGGTGTTGTAAGACCATGTGATACCACATCATAGCCACATGGTCGTGTGGGTAAACATAGAACGGCTGTCTCGGTCGTGGAGCGGAGCTGCCATGGACGAGTCTCAGACGCTTAGCAGGTGTGCTTGCTTTTGGCTGAATTTCAGGGTTAACCAAGTTAAGCACTGCCAGTTTTTTTTTCTTTTTTGCTGGCACATAAATGCTCAACTACGCAAAAGTCGACAACCACGTCTCTAGCCGCTTGGTCACGTGAACGTCTACGTTTACATTTTCACTGCCTAGCGACTAGGTCGCAGAGGCATAGCGGCTATGGCGTTCGGCCGCTATGCCTATGCCGTAAAAAGCACTATTAAGCTAGAAAAGCCTATTTTTAAATATATATATATATATATATATATATATATATATATATATATATATATATATATATATATATATATATATATATATATATACTATATTTAACTACTTATCCTGCATGCATTTTCAGAAAAGCGTAAGGAATTTCATCACCACCAGAAGACTTTTTAGTATTCGCGTGCAAAAGTATATTGAAAATTTTTTTGTTTGCTAATACAACGTTTGATATTAACGCTAAGCCTGGAGCAAAATAGGGTAACATGTTTTGTTACAAGCGCAAGATGCATAAATGCCTCCTGCGCTGCGCAGAGGGCGCTGCGAATGTTCGATCACATTACTATAAGCTGCCACAGGTAGGCGCTTCGGTCGTGAAGACCTTAAGCACAGCATCGCGTAGAGGTGAAAGGTTCGCTCCTAATTTCTGCCTTCGCTTACTTCCGCGAGAACGGCGTCACACTCAAGCCGGATATATTTCGCTGCGCTTTCGTGGCTTGCACGTGACGTCACAAGGGCATCGTGATGAATCGTATACATAACTTCCACAGTGCATGCCGGAGCCGACTGGAGTAAGCGGATTTAATAAACGCGCATCCTCGACTCCAACATGGTGGCCACTATTTCATTAATGCACCCATCTATACACAGTCGCCAGAAAGAAACAACTGCGAACTGCTATCCAACCCTTAGGAACCTGGACCCGACAGCGTTAGAAGTCACACAACCTTCCTTCGCAACTCCACAAGCACTATTACGGTTCGCGCGCACCCATCACGGAGTCTCTTTTTGAGAAGCGCTCCTTCACAGCTCCTTTACCCCCCCCCCCCCCCCCCCAGCCTCGTCATGTATATACCTCAAACGACTGTACGCGTCAACCACAGAGCAATGGAAGCTTTGCGCACGCTCTGACTGCTGCGCAGCTCCCAGTGTATGACGTCATATCTCGCTTTCATTGGTTGACTGTGCAGTGACGTCACGACAATTTCCGACCAATCTTGAATTAGTGGGACAACGCGCACGGGTTGTCCTCGAATGTCCGCTCGAACACTATCGCGTTTAAAAGGGGGGCAGAGCTATCGCAGCGCAGTCCAGGGATGGCGCGGGAAGCTCTTGCAAGTGACCTTTGAAATACAGGGATGCGTGCGTGAGAGACGAGTAGCCGCTTTGGAGCGCTTCGAAAGGCGGCGGTCTTGGCGACTTTTCGACATGACCGCTCAGATTGTAAGACCGCAGTGCATCTCAGCCTCCAATTCTCGTCTGAGCTTACTCTGTCCAGTTTGAAGGAGTGCAGGCCGTACGAAATGAGGGCCGTCGTGGCGAAGATGGTGGACCTGCGTGAAGTCTTGCTTCCTTTGCGAATCAGGGTGCCACTAGATCGAGCAGCCCGGGGCCGTCCAGCAGGTGGTGTGACATTTGTCGAATTGCTGTCCGATGGAATCGGAAGGGCCTGCGCGGAAAACGTAGCTTGATCGCAGACGTGGTCTGATATCGATCACAAAAGTTGTGTACGCGCTTGAAGAACTGTTTCCTAAAAATGGGCAAGCTGTATTAGCGTGACAAAAATGTTAAAATTATCAAAACAATTCCCACTTTTGATCATGATGTATTTTTATGGCGAAGGACATCTATGGCCAAAGAGCAGCATGGCACAAGGTTTTTTTCATCTTCTCAAGGGGGTTCAAAGACCCATTGCCCAAGCATTTCACCCTAAAGAAGCCGAGCACCAGACCAGAGGATATCTTGTACCATTGTATCACCGGTGGGCACCCGGCGGCACCGGGGATCGAACCCCGCACCTCCCGCATGCGAGGCCGATGCTCAAACGACTGGGCCACCGCTGCGACAATTGTCACTTTTGTTTCCCCCCCGTTCGCATTGGCTGAAGCTACGCCGTACCTCAGTTATTGTCAGGCTTGCGCCAATGCCGTAGGTCGGAAGAAAGAAAACTGGAAGGAATCGGTGCAGAACGGTTTTCTTACACCGGCGAAGACACTTTTCGACCAGCTGAGAGCAGGCGTGGCAGTTAACAAACTTTCATAAACTGCGATGGCGCAGAACGAAATGCAGAACACAGCAGCGTCTGGCTGATTTACTCGTGTGGTTCAGTGGCCACAGCGTGTGGTTGCTCCGCCTTGATGTTGATTTTTTTTTCCGGTCAAAAAGCTTCCATTGCCTCATTTCGATGCAGAAACTTGTCTGTACTACAAAAAGGTCGTATTTAAAACAGTCCCACACTGCGGAGTACCTCGTTTGCCACGGTATACACGTGACACACAAAACGCATAATTAATTTGGCGGATAACTCTCTAGTAATAACAATATCGAGGCTTAAAAAATTCACATGTACATCTAATTTTGTTTTGAAGTAGATGTTTTTAGCGTAAGTGACGTCAATTTCTATCTGGTGACGTAACTTCCCTCCAGTCAATGTAAACGCTCCAGTCTAATGACGTAACTTCCCACTAGACAATGATATTTGTGCGGTCTGGTGACGTCACTTGTCGCCTAAACAACTAATCACGTGGGAAAAAATTTAAGCTCTAGAATTTTGATGCCTGGCTCTTTTAATAAAGCGAAACATTAAAAAGCCGATTTACTTTACGGTTTTTATCGGCTAGCGGAGTAATACAATACTCTGCGGACAATGGCCTAGTGTTAGCAACTGCTGTTTTTTTAAGTTGTATCCTGGTGTACACTTGGGGTTTAACCACAAAACCGAAAGTTTAAGCAGCTACGAAGATAGTAATATAATGCAACGACCCCTGCGAACGTTTCAGGAAAAATAATTAAACAGACACCGGAAATATATGGTTCAGTTCGAAATGCATTACATTTCTTGACACGCTGCAACCCGGGAGTGCGTCTCAGCACGCTGCCCTCACCTGGGGTCTTTCAGGCACCGCGCCACTCTTTCCCCCACCTGCAGCACCTAAGCTCTCGGCTCGATTCTTCAATGGAGGACTCTGCGGCAGAGAGGCATCCTGTCCCGACAGCTGCAACTTCTCCGGTTGCCTGAGCTCCACACGCTGCGGCTTTCCAGGTCTGCCAGCCCGTTTACTGCCCACAGGTTCCTCACCTCCAGCCTGGGGCTCATCACCCATGCGCGCGGTCTTCGAAGCGACGAAAGGTTGTCGCGAAGTCGCTTTAGACTTCTCGGAGGCTTTGCGTTGTTCATGTTGACCTCGTGGCCTCGCTCTTTCAGCCTGCTTGGAGTTCGGCCTGCCCTGGTCTCCTGGGTCCCGTTCCGGAAGCACTGCAGCCGGTCCTCGGAGCGCTTCTGGATTCTGAGGTTCGGCCGACTTCTGGGCGCCGACAGCTTCGGTTTGTTTGGATCGGTCCGTCTTGTGTCGACCATTTGCGGCCCCTTTCTTCGACGCTGTATGCTTCTCGTTAGAAGATGCAACCAAATGCTCATCACGAGCAGGAGGCGGCACTCGTGCGGACTGTGTCCCGGTGTGGTTCGCGTCGGCAGCCTGTCCTTTTTGTCGTTTTGCTCCTTTCTCTCCCTTGCCTGGCTGCTCCGTTGTGGTGGGCCGGCATCTTCCAGCGGGCCCTGTGTGCTCCTCCTCGGCCGACGGCTTCGTCTCTGGACCCTCCTGCTCAGTCGTTGCGGTCGTCTTCGTGAGTGATAATTTCCCTTCTTTTTGGCGGCCACTGACAACCGCATTCGCTGGTGGGGACTTCCTTTGTGTGCTTCCGCTTGACTTTCGCCCCTCCTCCTCTAAGTGGGGAGGGATCGGCCTGCCTGCGTTATCTAGAAAGTGAGAACACGCATGTGTATTTGGTTGTTAATAGAGCGTTGGGCGAGAAGCACTGACTTTTTGCCTCTCGACAAATCGGATGGCGCGAGTGAGTTTATCATTATACGGCTATAAATTGTTTGATAAATAAGTGCCTGCGCTTTTCTTCTACATGCAGAATGGACGCGCTAATGTTTTTATAGTAAGAAGTTTACCTGAAAGAAATTTATAGGACTGTTACCACTGTGTAACGCCATATTCAGGGACAGCTGTTAAGGTATTTATATTTTACTATACGTTGAGGTAGAGGATATGAGAGTGACCTCATGTCTCTATAGTTCTAGAGCGTTGTTTTTAGTGTTCCCCAGGTACTCGCTTTTCGAGTAGCTGTCTTGTCCTGTCCGCAACTATCTATAGGCGCGCGGCGGCACCGATGGCATTTTCCGCAGCTGGCGCGTTTTGGAGCAGCTGCAGCTGATGGACCGTGCTACATTCTTACATTCTCGTCATACCCTCTTCCTTCCGCGGTAACCCCTCCTCCTCCTTCAAGAATAGCTACCCTTAAGGCAGTCCCCGTAGCAACCATCCTCCGCTAGCGCCTCACGCTCTTGCTACATCTTTCGCCGTCTAGGATAATCACCCTCCGGTTGCACTTCATTGTGCTCTTGCCAAACCCTCGTCTTTCCACGGTAGTCATATTTAGGCTAGAGATTCCTCCGCTTTCGCCGCGTCCTCCTCATTCCATGGTAACCCCCTTCCTGACGGTTCTCGTGGTAACCATCTTCCGGTTGCGCCGTCCTACGCTCTCGACATACCCTCATTTCACGGCAACCTTCCTCTTCCTTACAGGGCAGATATACAACTACCCTCCGGGTGGTTCGACTGGTCGCGCCTTACGCTCCCGCCGTACCCTCCTTCCATGGTAACCATCCTTCTCCTTCTAAAGTGACTACCCCCCTGAGTAGCCCCTTGACGGTTCCCGTGGTAACCATCACCGGCTGCGCCTTCGTAGGCTCTTGCCACACCATCCTCTGGTTGGAGATTCCTTCACTATTGCCGCTCCCTTCTTCTTCCACGCTAACCGCCATCCGGATGCTTCACGTGGTAACCACGCTCTGGCTAAGCCTCCCTGCGCTCTCGCCATACCCTCTTCTTTTCACGGCATTCCTACTTCTTCTTTCAGAGTGCAACTACCCACTCGCTGGTTCCCGTGACAATCACCGACTAAGTTGCTCCATTATACGCTCTCGCCATACCCTCCTCCATCCACGGTAACCACCCACCAGTTACGGATTCCTCCACTCAAGTCATACCTACTTCCTTCTACGGGAACCACCCTTTGAGTAGTTCCCATTGCAACGCACCCACCGTTTAGGGCGACGATTACAACAAACTATCACTACTACTACTACTACTACTACTACTACTACTACTACTACTACTACTAAGGTGACGACGACGACGTGAAATCCAGGAACGTGAGCTCAACAGTAGTCGCTGTAAAATATAGTGGTATTATTAAAACAATAATTTGGGCATCTCCTTGCCATCTTCTTAAAGAAGAGAATGAGATAGCATTTAAGTTGTCTGCTGTGATGTCTACAGTGATTGGCGAATGTTCTTGAGCACTGTTTTCCCGCCAAAACACCGGTTGGAACCGGTTCCATTGCCCTAATATGGTCCGCATCAGTGAACACCTTCTAGAATGTTCGAGTACCTTCTATTGGATTGTCATGTGAAATTATACTGATCGACCCACTAACCTATCTTAATCCATTCAACCTATAATATTTCTCTAGTGGGCCTACGTCCAAAATTTTGGGTGTCCTTTGGGATTTTTTGTAATGTTTGGGATTTTGGTAGATGGCCACCTGCCAGTGCAGAGGTTACTGCGCTGGTAGTAGTATGATGACTCGCCGCTTAGTATGATTCGAAATTCAACCGCCTGCGTCTATGGGCATTAACCCTCTAAAGATATCACGTCATGCCCGTAAAGAGGAGCTTAAGTATCTCCTCCAATTGAAGAATGAATACCTGTGAAATCAGGTATTCATTCCCCCTACCCCTACCAATTTTTACTGCTCATCTTGAAGATTCAATATCGGCAACTCGTGGGGTTCACTTGGCTGAGGTGACTTGGCACTTCTTACCATGCGGACCTCCAGGAAGACCCATTATTTCGTGGAGCGGTCCCCAGCCAGAGCTGCCGGAGGGGTGGGCGAAAGAGTACTTCTTGCTCGTCGAGGCTCCTGACCCACCCGGTCCGTGCGCAGCGAGCTGAGGAAGCGCAGCGGTGCCGCCGCGAGCTCTTCCCACAGCGTGCTTCGACTGCGCCTGGCCTCCGGTGGGATGGGCAGAGGTGGCGGAAAACCTCGGCGCAGGGTCGCCTGGGCGTCGCGGTTTCATCGGCGCTGCTTGCAGCAGGGATCTACTCTTCTTCTTTGTCTCCTTCTTCTATGTGTGGCACGTGCACTGTGTCCTTCATGCCACGAGCCTAACTGGCGGCCAATTCCCCGCTGTGTGTACGAGTCCTCATCTTCTTGAGGTCAACAGCAAGAAAATCTTTATTCGTTTTCCCAGATTCCTCAAT
The DNA here is from genome assembly GCF_052857255.1 of Amblyomma americanum. NCBI lineage: Eukaryota > Metazoa > Arthropoda > Arachnida > Ixodida > Ixodidae > Amblyomma > Amblyomma americanum. The sequence continues at coordinate 13,738,478 of NC_135506.1, forward strand.
TTTCATTTATGAGCCGCTTGAGATAAGTCTGGATGAATTTTCTCCTGTTTGGATCTGCACGTAATCCTGGCCAATCCCTCAGCGTTGGTAAGTGCCACCGCTTCAGAGACGACAACGTCGACGAGGACAACAGCAACTGGCTGCTGTATCCCGCAGTGCACCCTGGCCAATCCCCCACCGTGGGTATGTGCCATTAAGCCTGAGGTCATCATCATCATCATCATCATCATCACCACCACCACCACCATCACCATCATAAACAGGCCGCTGACATAACGGGGTCCTTTTTTCGGCTAGCCTCAGAAAGAAAACTGCTTGTACTCATGGCGATTTCGCAAGAAGTGTCTGGTAATTATGGCGCATTGCACGAAAAGAAGTGCTTATAATTTGAAAATGGAATTTGAATCTCGTGTTAGTAAAGACCTGTTCTTTAGCCCGAGTCAAAGAAGAAGCAGCCTCTCTGTGCGGCGCAGCAGCCATTTTCGGTCTTCCTGGGGCAACGGCTCCTTGGATATCCAGAAACGGGTACGAGCTGAAACTCGAGATTTTCGTGGCAGCGACCGAGTGAGCCTTCAGGATGGCACAAGCGGTGAGTCAACTGCCTGCCTCTCGGCTTTCGTTACGCTTTCCCGCTTAGAGGATGAGGGAGCTAGACTGGCCTGGTCAGCTGGTTGCGCGTACATTCGCTATGTTGATGAGTTAGGACAATTTGCAGTGGTTTACCGGCACTGTAGAGTGATCTGCTTTTGGCTATCGCCTGCCGTTGCTGACTACTGATGGCTATTGGTATGCTTGACCGATGTCTGTGCACCAATCGTGAACGGCCTTTCAGTACCCGTTTAGCTCACGCCGGCTTTAGCTTCCACAACATTTCACATGCTTCACGGCACGGTATGTAGTACTCCTGATTCAGCTTGATGAGGCGTGAGTGGTTATAGAGATCTAACCAAGGCGCCATTGCGAGACATCCCCAATACTCGTTAATCAACCATGGTTGGAATGTGTGCCTCTGTGTAATGTTTAATTGGTTACGTTGTAGATACTAACGTTAGCGACGCGCGCTGGTAAACAGTGAGTGATGTTTCCTTCTTGAATGATACCCAATGAGAATGCATCCGTGAATGACCGCAGCTGTCCCAATAGTGCGACAGTTCAAAAGCGCACAAAGAAAGCATTGAAACGGAACTAGAGTTGTGCTAACTATATCAGGAAGCTAGCAGTCGTGGACACTAAGAACAAGTGAAACGACCCTCTTGTTTTTTTTTGTTATGCTAACACGAAGAAAAAGGTTTGGCAGCAAAAATGTGTTGGCGATGCCCGATTCGTGTTGCAATGTGAAACGATGGCAATGTGTGCGGGTCTGCGTCCTTATGAGTCGATGTACAGGGAGACAGGGCGAAGCCGAAGACTGCCCGGCACGGGGTTCCTTTGCCGCCAACGCAGAACCGCAGGCAAGCATCCAGCATGAAGTCCTTCGAGCTGTGCGAGGTACGAGAACAAATCTATTTTTTGAATTGAACTACTGACACTACGTGCTACAGCAGTTGTATACAGTAAGAAGCGGCTGTGGAAACTGTCGTTTCTGTGAGCACATGCCATCTTCTTGCCCGCTCGCTTATTAGGCGTTACTCAAGCTGCAATAGCGCCGGCTGGTGGTCAGCAGGAGCGAATGAAATGCTTTTCCTGCGGTTTGCACGTCCTTCTCAAGTCATTTTCCTCGCTGTAACTTCACAAAGGGTATAATGTATCAATGTATGTGTTTTCATAGCGGTGCTCTTTTGTCTCTTAACTTTACATGCACACTACACATAATACATTTCGCTAAGCCTTAGTGCCTTCTTGCCTTGCCGGCTAAATGCATTTTTTTTGCCTACGTTGTCTTGAAAAAAACTACAGTCCGCCGAACACAGAGTTAATTTCCTATATTTACCACCGAAATCGGAGGATAAATGACTCTCATATGTTATAGCCCAAATAACAGTGAGGAGCAATTTTTTTCGGGCCACATGAACCGGGTAGCCATATACTTATGAATAAGATACAATACAAATGCAAAACGGAAGAAAAAGAGCACGGGAGAGAATCTGGCGCATGTTCGGGAATGAAAGAGGTAGTGTACAAAGTGACAGGTAATAGAAAATAAAAAAAATTTGAAAGAAACTATGGTTGGGAAAGGTTGACAACATTTAGAATCGTGAAAAACGAAAAGAATTCACAAAACGCACATACACAAGTAAAGAAGGAACACCTAGCCACGTATTTGTACGTTTCCCCTATACGTGAGAGTGCGCTGTATAAGCAATGTCCCAGTAGTCTAAAGTCAGCTTGTATCATTTTCATTTGGTCGATGACAGGACGTTCTGTGTGACCATATGAAGTTTGGTCAAGAGCCCGGACGCTGCCTCGCGCCCTGCGCGGCACTCCCGTGCTGAACTCGGCCTTTATTTCTCTTTTGCAGACGACAGGAAGCAGCTCGAGGAGCGCGCGACAGGAGACCGTCACCGTTGACGTCCCGCAGCACCTGGTGCGTTACGTCTCGTTTCTGCGTGAACCACAGCAACTGTGTTCACAGCACGGTCAGAATTATTACTACAGCGCGAGAAAGGACGCGGGCGTGACGCAAAGAGACAGCGCGAATGCTTTGAAAACAAAAGAAAAGCCGCATTAGTCACGTGTCTTGTCTGAGACGCGGCGCGGATTCCTTATCTCGTCGTTAGGCGCGTTCCTGAGAATAAGGTTCGATCGAACGCTTCCAGCGTATTCCTTCCTTCACCTTGCCCATAAGACCGCGATATGCGCGTAATAGAGCGACCTACTGCACGAAATTTTTACGGCGTGAGCCATCATACGGAGCGCACCTTGAGCCGTCGCGTGGATGAAGCCCGTCCAAGGTCGTCGCATTTCGCTTCCATTTTGATGGAGGCGAAATGTTAGAGGCCCGTGTACTGTACAATGTCAGTGCACGTTAAAGACCCGTAGGTGGAGGAAATTATCCGGAGCCCTCCACTACGGGGTTCCTCATTGCCTTCGTCGTTTTGGAAGTTAAACCCTATGAACCAACCTAAACCATTCTTCTTCGTTCACTTTTAGGCACTTCAGCCACATCTCCGGCTACATCTCATGCGTGGCAAGTCATAACGTACGCGACCTATATACATCATGCCTAAGCACGAAAATGACAAGTGCAAAAAGAAGTGCGAAAAAGAGTGCGAAAAACTGCTTCCCCTTCACTTTCATGCAGGTACAGTCGCCTCCAGATCGCCGCCTGTGGTCGAGCGAGCTGCAGCTGATCCTGTCGTGCACTGCCATCGCCATCGGCATGGCCAACATCTGGCGCTTTCCCAAGGTGCTCTACGAAAACGGAGGAGGTGGGCCATGATTTCATCCTTCTCCCATATCGCTCCGAAGGAGAGGGAGAGAAATGGAGAGAGCCAAATGGGGCGTCAGGTGTAAAGAACTTAGCGACCCAAACGACATTGTTAGCTCGCATCTTTCCTACCATGCCGCACGATTTTTCTCACGCAGAATATCTGATAGCACCTTGCATGTATGACACTCAAACTGCTAGCAGTTTACCATCATACGCTCACATGTGCATATGCTCTCACTGCTTAGCATTGCCACAGCCTCTGTTTATATTCACTTGCTTTCTGCGCGTTATTTGGTTGCTTCAATCTATTTCGGCTTCCGAAAAATTGTGATGGGTAGCCTGGACAAGGAAGAGGAGAATACTGCTGGTTCATGTAGGCTCCTTCCTGCTGGCGTACACGGTGGCGCTGGTGATGGTGGGCTACCCGCTGTTCTACCTCGAGCTCATCCTGGGCCAGTACACGAGGCTCGGACCGGGGGCCTTCACCCGATGCGTGCCCATGGCCAGAGGCAAGACTGCCCCTCTCCCATATCCTTGCGTATCTCTGCACTGCTTCAATTAAGGAGGAGCAGTAAGCTGTGGAAAGGAAGAGTATACGTGTATCGCTGAAGCCCGAACAGAGCTGTGTGGATCACGGAACATACGGGAGTCAATGCAATCCTAGCTGAAATAAAGAATAAGTGGGTGTGGGCAGGGCATGTAATGCGAAAGGAAAATAACGGAAGGTCCCTTAGGGTAACGGAGTTGATTCCGGGATAATGCAAAGTCAGCAGGGGGCATCGAGCCACGTGGGCGGATGAGATAAGGCAGTTCTTAAGAAAAATAGGATCGTAGCTGGCAAAGGACAGGATGAATTAAAGGAATGTGGGAGATAACTATGACCTCCAGCAGAAGTAGTTAGGCTAACTAGGGGGATTCATGTAACGAGTACGCGAGAGCTCCGATGCCTGAATAGCCTGTAACAGCGCCATCGGCAGTACCGTTGGCAGTCGAATCCCTTCCGGGTCGCTAATTTGCAACTGTATTTCTTCCAGTGCACTAACGTCTGCATTAGTGGCTCTTAGTGTGAGCACTACCGCAATTACCAATAATTACAAACTTTGAACATCACAGAAAAGAGCAATTCGAGCTTTGGAAAACGTAGTATGCACTGAGTGAGCATGCTAATAATTCTCCATGAAGCAGATTCTTTTATCCATCGAACATATCCATGTACATAGTCTAGGTTATAGTAGAAAATAAGAGCTTGAGAGTTATTACTTAAAACTAATGCAGTTTACAACTTACGCCACCCGCATTATGAAGTTCGCTGATTTCGTACGATCTACAATTTCACTTTTCAGAAGATGGATTACCAAATATCCCAAGCATTGAGTACTTCTCCGAACACATTTACACTAATGCGGACAATAACTAGAGAGAAAATGAAAAAAAATAGCTCATTCCTTGCTGGTCCGATGTTCCTGCTCACTTCTTTATTACTTATTCTTTGCACTTTCCGTAGGATTGGCCGCCTGTTTCCTTTTAACTACCGTTGTGACTATTACCCATAATTCATGGGTAGACTATTTTCAGTCATCATTCGATTCTTGTCTTTTGTAAGCAGATAGCAATAATGATTTTTAATGCATTTGCCATTTATTTTGTGCGTGGCTTTCCAGGATCCTGTCTGAGAAAATGTATATATTGATGTTTCATTGCTGGTGCACATAATCCTGTAAGTCATGGTCATGGTTGTCTTGTTGTTATTGTTTTGGGAGGAAAGGCGTATGTCAGGTGTGTATAACACATTTTGCACGTCTTACCCTGGTTTGTTTATCCAGTTGCTAAGAAACCGAAATAAATTTCACTTCACTACTGGGCCGTCTACTGGACCTACGGCTAGGCCACCCAAATGTCGGGGGCGGCCTACGAAGTACGCTGTCGTGGAAGGAGTGAATTAAGTACGCGTTAATCCTATTGCATTTCCTCTTAAGGACTGCTTAGGCAGCCCCAGAGTTTTTTTTTTACTCTATAGGCTTAACGGCCGGCTCTCAATGCTCGAGGCGGGAGCCCGGGCTTTAAGCTGGGCCATGGAGGCACTTCGCCATACTCTTCAACCGCCAATGGCAGCTCGATGGCACCGCAACAATCAATAATCGGACCTAGAACTGGAGTGGGCGTTTTTCGCGATAAACACTGGACCTGTATTAAGTTACATGCTAGTTCGGTAGTTATTACATGTTCCCTTTTATACTGTACGCGGTTGTATGTACAAGCTAACTCTGTGCCCATTTTTATCAGGCGTGGAGGTGTGCGCCGGGATGCTGAGCCTCCTTATCAGCGGCTACCTGCACACGCTGCTGGCCCAGTCGCTGCTGCAGCTCCTCCTCTCCTTCGCCGACATCAGCCTCGTGCCGCTGTCCGGATGCCACGGCTTCTGGGAGCAGAAGGTCGAGACCTGCTACCGGAGCGAAAGGGTGTGTGCGCATGCGCGAATCCTTTCTTCGTTGTCTTCTTTTCCTTGGATGTATGTGCCAAGCTGACATTCGAAATCTGGCCATCTTTCTTTTCGATATGTGTTCGGGAGGTAGCTGATGCGCACCTCTGACGCTAGTAGTTGGTACCCAATAGTACGAGATGTGCCAAAAGATAACTGTCCCATAATAGAAGTCGAAACACTTTTGTACTCGCAAGGGGTACGACAATTTGTAGACGTCCAAGTTCTGGTCCAACGAGGTCGTCATTTTGAAAAGCGCGAAGATTTTTTGTGGAGTTTTGTAGTTGCTTGACACAGGCAGACATTAAAAAGAACCGATGCGGAAAGGCCCAAAATGCACGGAACTTCATACCGCTGAAGTCCGCTGTGGCGTCTCCGATTTACTGCTTGCTGCGGTTCACATTGTGGAGTAGTTTCTGCTCCTCAATTGTTGAAGCACACAGACAGCGAACACACCTTTTATGAGCCATTGTTTTCGCAATAGCGTTCTATTCACCAAAGATGCTGGACCACGTTAACGCCTGAAGGCAGGATAGTTGGCAAGTCATGAAGGCGCGCACATAATCCGCCACATGTGTAAGTGGGCAATTCTACATGTCAGCCCACTTTGAACGCAGCGGGTGTGTGGCCAGCACTCGGCTCGTCACGTGGGTCAGCGGGTCCCCCACAACGCGTCGGGACTGCCGCTGCACGTGAGGCCCTTCAAGTACGACGACATCGTCATGGACTGCGTCAACGTCACCGAGACCATGAGCGAGCACTTCTTGTGAGTGGCTGCGCGCTCTCCACCCGTACGGCGAACACTGTGAAGAACAGATTGCCTTTGTCATCCATCTTTGTGTGCGTGTTTGCGTGCGTATGGTTACCGCGAGATGAGAGAGAAGGCAAAGAAAGTACAGACGAAGAATGCTGCATTTCTGGTCATGAAGTGTTGCTTTCCAGGCTGTCTAAAGCGAAGGGTTGAGAGGCTTCTCAAGCTATGTTTTAAGGCGAAAGTCTTTATAGGCTCATCGTTGTAGACAGGTTTTGTGCGTGCTAAGAAAGTGTCCGCTCCAGCTGTCAATCAAATTACGTCATCAAAACTAAAATACAACAAAACAGAGTAACACAATAAAAATAGAAGGGAAAATAAAAACAAAGTAAATAGAAATGACAAAATAGAAAACTAAAATAAAAATGAAAAACGTACTGGCGTTGTGGAAAAAACCCGCTTTCTAGGAAAGTTCCATGCTTTCGCATTCCTGCACGTAAGCAGACTTAAGTGCCCTCACAACATTTGAATAGTTTTTCTGTTGTATCCGTTGCGTTGTACAGAGGGAAATTAATGAATGAATGAATGAATGAATGAATCAATGAATGAATGAAAGGCTGCTGGGAAAAGTGGTCATGGTACGGAGAGCTACGGTAGCTTATCGTAGGGTCACAGCAAAGCGGGTCTTGTCGGAAGGACGATTCTTTTCCTTCAGAATACGTCGTGATGCCCTTGATGAAAGTGAGGCCGCCTGTTCATTGTGGACCGCTGAAATCCGAGGCGAAAAAACCTCCTTCCCCAACGCACTTGCATCGCAGCCACATGTCCGTGGGCCTGCGGTCTCACACGCAGTGGTGGAGCGTGGGCAACGTCCAGCTGGAGTTGGTCCTCTGCCTGGGCCTCATGTGGGCCCTGCTGTACGTGTGTCTGGCCTCCGGTCTGCGCACGCCGGTATGCCGTCATTGGGCCTCTATTCTTTCGTGCACTGCTGCTGATGAGGGTCTGTCGACCAGCTTCCCCTGCAAACGATGCCGTGTCGAGTGGACACTTGTCTTCATGAACTCTTGATCCAGAAAAAGCGAACGGTAGTTGAAATTGCTGCACATCACCACGGAGCGAGTCTCCGGCACAGAAAAAATGCAGATGGCGCAAATTCACTTTTCATCTTTTTTGGAGCATGATTGGGGCCTCCGGCTGAATCATCACAGGTGCACGAAGCTGAAGCTGTTGAATTTTCTGTAACTACGCAACAAAGATAGAAAACGTTGTTCTTTCTTGTCACTGTCTTGGTAGCACTGTTACAAATGTATCGACACCAACTCTCTCAGTTGCCGCTTCGATCATCACTTGGCAATGCGACGAGCACAAGCTACCAACTCACGTAGTTCAGTGCAATTCGCGAACAAACATGCCAGATTGCTACTCAGTGCAATAATGCTGACAGAATAGAAAGAAGTGACATCACGCGCACATGCGGTAACAATATGGCTAAATCACGATGATATAGATCGTGTGTGATATCGATGTTATTGATACCAAATGCTTTTTTGCTTCTTGAACACTAACATATAGATTTAATATGTCATCTCTTTCAGTTCACCACCGCAATATCGGGCACTACGCTTTATTTATTGGAGCCTGAGAGCGCATAACGTTAGTTATTTGGCCGTTGTAAATTTTTTGTCTCGTCTTTATGGGAACGTAAGTACATGCGTTTGTCTAAGGACTTCAGTGTGCGCCTGTGCGTGCTGGTGCACGTGTTAGCGCAGGGGTTTTCGATCTGAATGGTTTTTCTAGTACGTAAGTGGTCGCGTAAGTGGTCACACGCGACAGTGAGCCGCAGTCCGGCGTGTCGTTTTGCGCCACCCAGCGGCTGTCTTCTGTGACTCTGCTGCCCATCGGGCTGACGGTGGTGCTCGTGATCGAGACGCTGTGGAGAGAGGGCGCCAGCCTCGGCATATGGTTCATGCTGGTGCCTCGCTGGCGGGAACTCCTGAAGATAACGGTAAACAACCCCTTTCTCTTTTCCATCTCTCCTTTTCTTCTTGTACTAGGATGATGTTTACTAGGTGTATGGTGCTTAAGCGCACCTGCCGAGCCCTTGTAATAAATTACGTGCCGTTACTGATTCAGTGATCGAGCGAAGATACCTTCATTACATTTATGAACTTCGCGCTGTCTCTTAGTTTCGTGCTCATGAGAGGGGAATAAACAGGTCAAATCTGGACCAGCACAACCTAGATTCTAAACAGAAAGGAGTAAAAACCGTCATATAGCGCACTCCCTTTCATAAAAGAGGGTGCTTACTCCACTTTTTACTCCCATATAGGCGTATGTTCGTGTTTGGAGTGCATAGATGCCGGTTGGGAGATGCAGAAAACACCACGGACTAAGTGAACGTACCACTGATGCGTTTTGTGCCACACCAAGACCAACAGACCGGTGCACCGATGGTACATAGTATGTACCTTTCTCTGCGTCCTTCTTTGCCTTCGCCAAGAATAAATCGGAGGTAGCTCCCAAGGAGAGCGCGAATGAACTGACCCTATGTCAAGCAATCTAGTAATCTCATGCTTCAATGTTCCATCAAATACGCCCCAGAAACAGGCCTCATTATTGCGTAAAACACGCTTGTTTAGAGTTTAGTCCACCTTTATGGTTCAGCGTTCGCAAGAATGGTACTTCAGTTCGATTACAACGGAGTTGAAGTGGCGCGACGATTACTTCGTTATAGCCGTAGCTTCATTATAGCCCGTGTTGACATAGCTTCCAAGGGGAATCGTCATTCCTCCGTTATATCAATTACTTCGTTATAGACCGTTTCGTTATAACGAGATTCGACTGTAAATAACCTTTCGTGCTGACGGATTCATTGTACCTCGTGAACCAGGTGTGGACCCGTGCCGTGGAGCAGGTGCTGTTCACATTTGGCGTCTCCTATGGTCCAGTGATCACCTTCGGTAGCTTCTGCCGCCGCTTCGAGAATGTGCACAGGTGCGCCACAGTCTTCACCTCGTGAGCGCAGTTTGAGCGCTCTATTCGGAACATTAAGCTCAGTGTCTATGATGAATTTAAAATGTACCTGAATAGTGATCTCCTACGTATAAGTCTATCCACTTGCTCAGAATCGCTTTTGAAGAACTGTCGCTCTTCACCTGCGCAGTTGAAATTTTATAGCGCACAATACACCATGTATGCAATTTCTGCACACATTTGTTCGGTTTCTCGCTGCCCTGTGCATGAAAGTATGCTTAAGTTGTTTAAGGTATCGGTTCTCAAGGCATGGAGAGAGTATGAAGGCGTCGTGCCAATATCTCTGTTTTAACATTGAAACATGCGCGAACGGGGAGGGGGGGGGGGGGCACTATGGCAGCGGTTTGGGCTAGTTGGTATTGAAACATAGCAAGGGCTACACAGTGAGGGGGGACGCTTTCTTTTATGTCCCCTCGTGTCATGGAACAGCCGCGCTGTGGAGCCCTTGCTATTTGGAAACATGTATATACCTAAATAAGAGCGTGATGGCTGATAGCGCTAGGGAACCATGGGGACGCTTTCGAACGTGTGAATAGTTCATAACGACTGACGAAAGGAATTAACTTTCTTAGGAAATCATAAGTTCATCCATTTCTGCATCAAACAGTTTTTTTTTTGTTTGGAAATACGTGATATTCCTGCGAAGTTGACTGCGTTCAGTACAGCGCTTTTCATGTAATCTACGCGGTGGGTCGCAGTTGTGTAAGTCACAGTGTGTTCGCTTTTATGGACAACCAGAAAACCGCTTGCAAACGTAACGTCTCCGAGAAAAAGTTTGTGAGTCATTTTTTTTTGAGCTCCACAAAAGTGTTTGCATAGCGTCCCTACCCATATAAATCACTGAATGCGGCGAATAATTCCTTGCACATTCCTTCGCGGCTTCGAAAGTGGCGTGTAGGCTACTAGAACATTGATACACGGCTTAGGAGCGAACCCGCTAGTCTGGGGACTTTATGAAGGGATTGTACATACCAAGATTTTTTTAATCTCCTTTCCGCCCCGACAAAGATGACGTTAATGCCCAATGAAAAATGGTCTTTTTGTGGTAAAACTGCATGTTGTGACAGAGTTTTCTGCATGCATGTACCACTTGCGAAAGTTTTCTCTGGCCACATATTTAAAGAAGAAAGAATACACTTTGAATCTGCCCAAAAGTTTAAATTTTCGGCTTGTCGCGTTGTCTTTAGTGGATTGGTGAACTAACTGCCACGCCAGGCTATGAACTGGAAGCTGGAAATGACTCTTTCCCACAGTCGACACATGCATAATGTAGCTCCTCATAAATATAAGCCCCGAGATCTCTAGATATGAAAGTGTAATTTTTTCAACTTGAGGAATTAAAGGCAGAAGCGAACGGTGGTGTTTGCATGACCTGGGTAATTCCGGGGCGCAGGGTGGTGTTCCTGGTGGCGCTGCTGACGCTGGCCTCCAGCCTGATGTACTCCATCATCGTGTTCTCGTCGCTGGGCAGCTTGTCACTCAGCCTCAACATTCCCGTCAGGGACATTGTGCACGGAGGTATATGTGCGGGCAAGCTTAAGCGCAGGGGAACCAGCAGGACCCGTTTTATCCACACTAAAAGTGTAACCAGAGAGTGCGATAGACAGTAGACAGGACGGGTGATGTTATCACTCATCTCTTAGTCCTTAGCGCTGTGGTGTAAGGAAAACGCTGCTATCTGGTCGGCCTTTCCACATCTTTTTACATGTCTCGCGCCACCGAAGCCGCGCCATACTGATTCATACAAAGATTGTGGTTATCTAAATTTGTAGACGCGACCACCATAATTGTCTATTGCTCCATTGCTGGGTGTGCGAGGAATCGCGACTCTCTTGCCCTTAGCATGAAAGTTTTCCCTGGCCATAAAGACATACTAGACAAAGCCACCAGGTGACATGAGCTCGCGCTCTTATCTTCTTTGATGCAGTTACTTTTCTCGCCAGATGTAATGGAGGTGCATACGCCTTTACAAAGCGGGCTCCCTTCGCGTGTCATTGCTGGGTCAACTGCAGGCTGCACTTGTGGCAAGCTCAGGTCAATTGGTATCATTAGGCTGGAAGCGGTGCATGTCTTCACAACAATCTAAGGAGTAGGTGATTTCATTTATTTTTTGTGAACAGTGCGAAAGCTAATTACTAACAACCCGCGATTACGTTGAGTCTACTGCTGCTGTTACTCAAAGAACAAAGAGACGTACCTAAACCCATGGATAGCTGCTTTAGGGTTTCTGAAGCGAATTGATGTTTGAGAATAGCTGACTGTAATGAACAGCACCGAGGGATCGGTCAGTGGCTCGGTCCTCATCGCAGGTCAGAGCGTGATCTTCGTGGCGATGAGCAAGTACTCCGTACACTGGATCCCTTCGTGCCTCTTCTTCCTGCTGACCCTCATCGCCGGCACAAATTCGCAGGTGAGCTTTTTCACCGCTGAATGGTACGGGTCATGTTCCCGTGTCGGGGGAAGCCTGCAGGACCCGCCGCGGTGGCTCAGTGGTTAGGGCGCTCGACTACTGATCCGGACTTCCCTGGCTCGAACCCAACCGCGGCGGCTGCGTTTTTATGGAGGAATAAAAACGCTAAGGCACCCGTGTGCTGTGCGATGTCAGTGCACGTTGAAGATCCCCACGTGGTCGAAATTATTCCGGAGCCCTCCACTACGGCACCTCTTTCTTCCTTTCTTCTTTCACTCCCTCCTTTATCCCTTACCCTACGGCGCGGTTCAGGTGTCCGCCGATATATGAGACATATACTGCACCATTTCCTTTCCACAAAATTCAATTATTATTATTATTATTATTATTATTAAGCCTGCAGAGCTTCAAGCGTAGCTGCTTAGTTGTGCCCTGAATAATCGTTCAACCTTACATGACTTACTTTTTTTTAAATACTGTGGGCCAGAGTAGGGCCCAAGCCGGATAGGCAGTTGAAGCACATCTAAGTTATGCGTAGAAATGGAGAAAAGCTAGGGAGTAAAATTGGGCCTCTTCGATCCTGGTCAATAGTTTGCGGAATGGGAGTCATGTCAAATCACTCCTGGTTGTGCCTGCGAGGTGTGCAGGTGAACACTAATTGACTCGTACGAGACCTTAAACGCCTAACTTTGCCCTCCATGCGCCCGCCTGAAGTTAGCCGCAACCTATAAAGAGAACGAGAGAGACGTAAGAAATATACCACTGTCCCCGACGTTATCCCTCTTTCCACTGTCGTAGCTATGCCTTGCGGACGTGGCGCTGACGCACTGGGGCGACAGCTTCAGTCTGGTGCAGCGGTACCGACGCCACTTCACGGTACTCTACTGTCTCGCAGCCTTCATGCTGGGTCTTCCTTTCGTCACCGAGGTGGGTACATGCGCGATTTGGCCATTGGGCATGGCACTGCTAAACTCAACGACAAGCGCTGGCTTTTATACACCGTGGTGACAGCTCAGGTGGTCCGTGGCGTGTCAGTTTTCAAAAGGGTGTAATCTTCGTCTCCAAAACCGCAGTTTCTTTCTAGCAGCTGAACTAATGGTCGGGAGGATTTTTCCAGCTTAAATTTCGAGAAATGACGACTAATAAGTATTTCAATGTGTCTGCTGGGGTAAGTGTGGTAGAGCCCAGCCCAGTTCCCAAGTGTCTCATGGACATGTTTCGTTTTGTTCGTGACCCGGAAAACTTTTTTTTCTTTATTTGCCCTAATTTTACAGCTTTGGCACTATTTTCCGACGGTTGCGAGAGCATCAGTGAATACTTTTTGGTTAAATGTATTATTTATTCTGTTATAGAGCAGGCAGTCATGAGAAGGCGTAAGCCCGCCAGCTCACATTGTGAACGCAGTCGCCGCGCGCTGCGGCATGATGCAACCAGATGCGACGCAGCTGACAATTCTACCTCTGCATGGCTCTACATAGCCTCATACCACTCCTGGCGCAGTGGTGCGGCGGTTAAGTGGTGCGCCACTGCCCTGGGATGGCAGGTGCTGCCACAGGTGGGGCTTGGGCGATCCAGGTTCTCCCGAGCAACTTAGCGCGAACAATCATTAACTTAAGCGTCACCTTCCAGGTTGCATGATGAGGCAATCTTTTAAGGGTACCATCGGGCGTTATCAACACCCCCTCTTACACACACAGTGAACTTAAAGGGAACCCAGGGAACTTAAAGATGCATGCGTTAGATGCTCTAATTTACGCACGCGTCGCATTTCATGATGTCCCGGATGGTCACTATGTCTTCGCAATCATAACGATTCCAGCATAAGTGCTCTCATTTCCCACCGGCAAGTGTTCACAGTTCTGACAGCAGGAATCGCGTGCGACTGTGCGACCGCAGGCTGGCCTCTACCTGGTGCAGCTGGTGGACAGCCAGGTGGTGGGCTTCCTACTCAGCTACGTGGCCTTCTTCGAGCTGCTCGCAGTCGTGTGGATCTACGGTGGGCTGATGTCTTAAGCTTCACAGATCGCGCTCGCCGATATATTTTACGCCTGGCGGGAAGCTGTGGCGGTCCTTCGTGCAGTCAAAAAACACATCTTAAACATTTTCTGTCGTCACAACAGATTTTTAGTGTATTTCTGGCCGTGAACTTGTGTTACCAACAAAACTTTTTGTTGTAACTTTAGAATTTTGTGTAATATTGTGCTCTCCCCCTTTGCAGCAAAAGAACTCTACGAAATGTTGTTGTACTACAGAAAAATTTGCCTTCAGGACATAACACTTCGGCGTATTTTGGGCACGATACTGTAGTTTCCCTCGACTGGGCGCTATAAAGTGTTCTGACGCAGAAGGAAGTAAATCAAGAGAATTGTACCTATCGACGTAGAGTGGTAAAGTGTGGTGTTTATCTAGTCCAATGACTAACGCCTTACTTCAGTTCGACCCCGCAATATTTACTTTTATCTTCTTGCGCAAATCTTAAATAACCTCTTTATGTTTGTCGTCGTGCGAACAATTTGTTGAATATGCATGTCTGTCTTCACCGGCTGAAGCCCAAGTTATGTTAAGGGATAAGTGCTGTTGCACTGGCGAAGATAGGTTCGTCATTGAATCACTGGATCCACGCTGACGATACACTACTCATTGATTTTTCCAAGCACCGCGTCGTGGTATACGCATCTTCACCAGCACATGCCATTAGCAGAGCACATTAAACGCGCAAGCATGCTGCGGTCCTTCTATGCAGGCCTGGAGCACCTGAAGCTGGATGTGATGCTAATGCACGGTGAGCTGTCAGCTATAAAGCTGGAAGCGGCATGGTGCATCCTCGTTCCCGCCGCCTTGGTCGTGAGTGCTTCGCGCTCTTTCTGTCACATGATCGCGTCACCGGATCCTTGGGGCATTTGCTCCAGTTGTTCAGACCTCCTCAGAGAGCTGAGCTGCTCGTACTGTGCATCCTTGTCCTCTGCAGGTGAGCATGGCGACGAGTCTGGTGTCCGGGTGCAGCTCCCTCCGTCTGGGCCCCATCCAGTTCCCGGTGCACGTGTGCTACGTCGGCTGGAGCCTCGTCATCGTCGCAGCCCTGCAGGTCCCGCTGTGGGCTGTGCTGGAGGCCATCCGGAACCAGGCCGTACGTTGTTTGACTATGGATGCTTCTCTCGCGGTGTTTGCACAGGCGCTTGTTGTAACTGCTCTTATGTATTTTTTATTACAGTGCAGGTCTGTTGCGTGCACTTGCAGTCTGCTTTGGTGCAGACTTTACGGCCTACTCATATTTCCACTGACAGGATTTTCGGGACTAGGAAGGCGTATATAGAAAACATTACCATTTACAAAAATTTACGTGCTGCTAGTTACGCAGGCATTACGGAAACAGTGTGCAGAAAGGGCACATGTAAATGTACTAGATATTGTCTATAGCGGCTCCGAAGCCGCCGTTGTTCTGCTCAAAGAAAGTAATAAAAACTCTACAAGGAAGGGAGTCGGACAAAGAGACTATAGACACTGCACGAGGTCGCGTCGGTCCGGCTTGCGGGCCGGGCCAGAAAATGCGCTGTTTTGCCGGGCCGGGACCGGTATTCAAGTTGCAGGCCTGGGCTTGGCTTGTGCTTGGTGGGCCCGGCCTCAGGCCCGTACATAGTACGCTTGTTGCACATCAATGCCGGGTGAAATGCATTTAGGGCATCCTCGCAGCGACACGGAAGAAATAGCGCCCTGGTGCTGGCTGTGAAAAAAAAATAATACTTAGTGCCTATTTACTTAATTTAGGTATCTGCTTTGCTGGATCTTCCTCACGCGAGAAATATCACAAACGATACTATTTTTTTTTGCGACTGCTGCCCAGAACATCTCGGAAATGAAGGAATCCTGGCGCTAAAAGGCTTCCAGTGATTTATTATTGCTACCATTTTGTGTTGATGCGGAATGAGGGAAAGCTCATTTGTACACCCAGTTTGATCATTGTCACTGACAGTGCTTTGTCCCAGTAACTACGCAATATATTACCGCAAAATGATAAGCCTAATTGCTGATGACGATGAACAAAGAACATGGGAAAACAAGCCTTGCAAACTAAGCAGCAATGTGTAATATATAATATGTACACGCCGCATTTTATGCCATACGCAAATACACTGCACCATATATGTTACATGGCGATAAGGACCAATAAAATCATTTGCTATTAGAACACCTGCACTTATTGTATTCGTACCTCACCAAATTGGGTTATATTACTGTGCGATGTCAGTGAACGTTAAAGAACCCCAGGTGGCCAAAATTTCCGGAGCCCTTCACTACGGCGTCTCGCATAGCCTGGGTCGCTTTGGGACGTTAAATCCCCCTAAACCAAACCAAATGGGGTGATATGACGCCGGACGTGACGCTATAATAGAGGGGCTTTCTGTGCCTCTCTCGGGAAACCGTCGGGCTCTCTCACACGTCTTCTTCGTTCGATGTTTTACACTCTTAGAGACTGGACCGGTGCCTCGTTCCCGCCTCCACGATGGAACTGGGCCTGGCGGCCATGTCCAGCTCGGAGGCGCCGCAGCCACCGGTCGCCGCGCACCACAGCTTTTGACGCTTGCTGCCAGCATCAAAGTGTGCGACGGCTGCATACCTAACCAGCCTGTCCACCGAACAGCCTGATTTCTTCGATGCATACGTCGGTGGTCCCCTTTTATTTTTTTATATAGGTAAAGACTTATGAGGCAAGACGCCAATGACTGTTTTGCCCGTTTTAACGAAGCGAGAAGCACGGCTTTCGGTGACGCTCCACAACTTGCAGGAAAACGCGAGGCGTACGAGATTCCTGATCTCGTTCGAGTAGTTTAAGCGGAGTGCGCAATGAAAAGCCAGCACCATTTGTCCTCGCGAATACTGAGAGCGGACACGTTTTGTCGCAAGGTTAGAGGGAACGTGCACTCCGCCCTTGTGTCTTCGGCTGATTATTGTAGCGTTCACTATGTGTATCGGGCCTTGTTGAATTTTGAATCTCAATGTGTGTCGCGTAGAGTTAAAAATCTTTTTGATCAGTGAAGTGTTATCGTGCTGCCCCATTGACAGGAAATAACGCAAGAAAAAACATTTAGATGCCTTTCGAAAGAATAAAAATGAAATGTAATTCTGAATAGTGCATAAAGCTCTCCGCTGTCTTCTCTCGCTATAGCTACTCTCTATTTTTTTTCTATCCTCTCCTTGCCCCTTCTTAAGGCGTCAGCCTTACTAGCCCCATTAGACGAAATTCCGTTGGCGACCGGCGTTGAGACCGAGAGATGGTGCCAAAAAGATGGCGTCGCAACAGCCGTCGCATAGTCACTGAAGCTGTGAGAGCGACGACGGCATCCACAACAGATACCAGCAGCATTCACCAGGAGCAGTTGTTCTGGCGGCAGCCGGCAGAATCACCTGGCTGAAATTGTTCCCTTAGTTTTCTCCTATTGGTGGCTTAGAGTAATTTGTTATTTTTTTCCCGGTCGGTGACTTGCGTACACTTTAGAGTACTGTAGTAACAAATTCGACACACACTGAAGACTGCTTGCGTGCGAGAATGCGAAAGCATTATATGCAGAACTGCGCGAGGTAGATGAACAGATTAGTGTGCAGCATGCTTCCGATGCTGCCGTGCCCAGTTACTGCGAAGCCAGCGCGAGGCCCAATTATAGCTCGATTGCACTGTGTCGTCACCTGGAGTTCCTGTGCACAGTACTCTCCGCATGACGACGTAGGATGGTGACGCAGGCACTGCCAGGTGTCTGACGCTGGCGGGCACAAATCTTGATTCACATGTCCAAGCAATGCATGGTGGTCATGCGCAGATGCGTTGACCACTATGACGCGTCAGCGAAATGATATTCGGTGCCGCATCAAAAGATGTTCTGATATCCTCCTAATTTCATGCCATAGACGGCGGACGACTGCCGGCTTTTGTGCTAATGGGACACAAAGCTTTCGCATTACAATATGAAAGTGATGACTGGTAGAGCCTGGGTGGCGTGCACGGCTCCTAGTTTTTATTTAGGACTAGCAGCTGAGAAGCGACGCGGTGTGCCGTGAGATTAATTCCTTTCTCGGCTACGAGTCTGGAGCCCACGTGCGCAGCTTACCACGGCCAGAAGCGCATGCAGTGAACAATAGTTAACTGCTTCCCAAAGCGCGATGAAGATGCGAAGCAGCAGACACGCGAAAGCCTTCGATGCCTCAGCTGATGATGAAAGACACGTTTTAGCATTTCTAATTCTTTTGATCCTCTGGAGTGACTACACCATCACTGTCTGCTGTGCGATGCCGCCGCCGTCTCCAAGAGGCCTCCGTCCACTACCTACCCATCTTTGCCTTTCAACCACCATCACCGCTCCACCCACTGCCGTCCAACCCACCTTCACTCTACGGAAGCTTTGTCCCACCGCTTGCAACTCACCTCCACCCTCCTGAAGGCCCTACCCACATCCCACGAGAAGCCCACACAGCACTGGAACCAAAAAAAGCTATGCACGAAATACAACTGGGACGCTGCGGGGAGGACATAATAGTATACAAGCGAAATGTACAATGAGTTATGCTAACGCAGGTTTGTCGCATCGTATCGTGCGATTGAATGTGCATTTTTTGCCTTGTCATTTACAGGGTTAAAGGCTGAGCTTTTCAAGCCAGTGCAGGAGGAAATATATGTAACTACATTTGGGGCCTGTAAAAAATGCTCCTTTTTTAGGAAGTGTCTCGTTAGAAAGAATAGATCGCAATCCGACATTGAAGGAAGCAAGTCGCTAATCACTAATGCGGCAGTTCAGCGCGAGAAATAGTAACAGAGATACAGCAGAAGGAAGCACTATGAATACACATTCAACCTGCAAGATTTGAGCGCAGCTAGGGATTAAACGGGTTGGAACTTGTATCACCATCGCGCGTGAAAAAAAAACAAAACAGGTAGGTGCCCAACTTGGCTAACCCTGGACTTCAGCGAAAAGCAAGAAGGCTTGCTAAGCGTCTGGTGCTCGTCCATGGCAGCTCCGCTACACGCTCACGAACGCCGTTTTATGTATACCCACACGACCACGTGGCTATGACGTGGTATCAGATGGTCTTGCGACACCCACATCGGATGTCATCACGTGGCTTCACTTCACCCATTCGGATGTTCTTAAGGTCAAAGGTCAACCCAAAGGTCAAAGGTCAACTAAATGCCATGGGCCAATGTCAGGGGTCAAGGGTTCGACACTATAACTGTGCCATATATGGTCATTTACGGCTATCCTTGGATGGGCTGAAGGCCGTTCAATGTCGTGCTGCCTACCCGAAGACAAATTTAAATAGCGTAATGAAGCTCTCCGCTTAAATATATCACATGTGGACATATGTGTACTGCACAGTGTATATACAAGGCGCGAGGCACACTGTTCACTAACATCCAGGGATAGAGCACTCGTCTGCTTTCCGGCCACAGGTAAGCATACGCGGTGCTTCCTGCCGCGGCGCGGCTACGGGGAAAGAGGCAAACAAACACCTCCGACCCGTCGGTTGGATGTATGCACAGAGGCTCATCATTAATCCATCGCGGGTGCGCACTGCCACAAGGACAGAGAAGCGCCGTCAGGTCTTCCGGGAGGAGTTGCAGCGTCCTGTATACCGCGAGCGAACATCTCGCTACTGGACTGGCCGAAAGCGACGTAATGAAGGAACAGGTGTTCCAATGTATTCACTGTGAGCACGGGAGTCGCGGGGACGCGTCGCAAGTCCGCGGGGCACCGGCCTTTCCCCGGGCCACACACAACCTATACATGCGCTCAGTGCGATGTCTTCGTGCGGGAACTGAAGGCGCGTAGCTGAAATCACCACGCGCACGTCGTTCAATGCGATCGGGAAGTGACTGGGGGCAGTCGATGTGCGGCGGTGGACAGTTCATCGGCCCGTTCGTTGAAGGGGACGCCGCAGTGACCGGGCACCCACCGCGGGCGCAAAACACAACCGCGTTTCGCGAGGTGCTCGATGCGGCACCAGGATACTCCTAGGCTGTGGTGCGCCGAAACTTGTTTCCGAAAAAATAGAAAAAAAACAATTATAGCCGGCTTAACAGGAGACGTACCTGTAGCTGGACTTGGTGCATATTCAGGAAAGATAAAAGGTGTAGGAGGACAAAGTACGTACACGAACGAAGTGACGTGGGCGGACGAACGTTGTTGAAATGCCCGCATCTTTACCCTTACGCGTTGACACACCGCAGACATTCACGTGTTTATAGAGGAGCCAAGGAAACAAGCCGCAGCGGTAGCTCTGTGGTTATGGCTCTCGGCTGCTGACCCGAAAGACGCGGGCTCTCATCCCGGCCGCGGCAGTAGAATTTCGATGGAGGCGAAATTCCAGAGGCTCGTGTACTGTGCGATGTCAGTGCACGCTAAAGAACCCCAGGTGCTCGAAATTTCCGGAACCCTTCACTATGGCGTTCCTCATAGCGTGAGTCGTTTGGGACGTTAAACCCCCCTAAACAATTCATTACCACCTAACACCACTGATATGTCACTGCTGCAATGATCTTTTTTCTTGATATAAAAAGGCTCATTCACGCGCTGTTTAATCGCGACTCTTCACTAACACTGTACAATCTGATAGGCGAGGCTATCATGCGGCGCGAATCCTTTATCAGCAGGCGTGACAATTATTCGAAAGATGGGTGCCTTTCTTTGATATTGGACGCTCCTGCTCACGGAAGGCTCATTAAGACATCGTCCGGTTTTCCGAACGTATACTTCATCGTACTTCACCGGCAACTCGTAAACGGCTCCGGTTTTATAAATAGTCCAAGTAGGGCGTTTATTGTTTTACTGTGCACTCTTGCACATCTTAATTTCTAATGAGTGAGCACAGACTAACCATCCTTCGCGGACTAGAAAATACGTCTAAGAGTGCTGTTGTTGGGCGAGTCAGTAAATAGCACGTCTACTCCGTATTTTAATTACTGGACATTTATTTCTGATTTTGAGTGGCTAGATGAACAGAAGGCATTATTTCCGGCCTTGAAATCTTTCTAGCTTTTTGCGGATTTTGTTTTTCCCGGTGGGCTTGAAATTTTTCAGCAGGGACTGTGCCACGGCGAGTGCGAGCGACTTGCGGAAACTTGCCTTGTGCAGCCTAGACACCTGTGGCGATAAAGTTGCGTGCATTGTGCACAGTGCACTTGCACAAGGTTTTGATGAATGCGGGCCTAATGCGCTTAGATGCGACACTCCTCTTAATAGTCTTTGAGTGGCTAGAATGATACAGGAGCAAACATTTATTTGCGCGTGGACGTCTCCAACTAACATGACAAGGATGACGCCAAAAATTTGAAGTTGGTTACGACTGGTAGGCAGTTCATGAATAAAGGTGAGTCTCATGCCACTGCGACCAAATGCAGCTGAACGATCAGCTATAGCATCGCCTAAAAAAAAATCACTGCCCCTTGAAAGCACGAGGTAGCCGTGTATGTACATATCAGAATACCTGGACAATTTGGTTGGTGTGAAGAAGGTCACTCAGGGAGCGGCCAGTTTCAGATAAAAACATGTTCCAAATGAAAAGGTGACTGATAACTAGACGCACAGAAGTCACCATTGTCGTCACTCCGCCGCCGCCCGTGGTCCTGGCGAAGGTGCTCCATTTCTTCGAGGCGTAGCGCCAGACGCTGATTATGGTGGCCCTGAGGTGATAGCTTCGATCTCGCGTCTAATAGTCGCGGGTAACTCGCACACACGCAGTCCTGCACCGATTACCGCTAGAAGGCACAAGTTCTTAAGCGTCGGCGCTAAGTGCAACAAGTGCAAATCCGTCAGTACCTTTCCCTCCTCACTAGTGTCGTCGATATGCTCACCGTCCTCAGGATTGGGTGGAGGCCCGTGCCCACCGAAGACGAACACACGTTGTCCAAGTGCGCAGCAGCCATGGGAGTACCTTGCAGATGGTCCTAATCCACTTGGCTTCACTTCAGTCCAGCACGACTTTTCGAGGTCGTACTTGTGCATGTCCGCAAAGCAGGTGCCCAGCCGTCCGCTGTAGCCTCCACAGATGTAGAGCTCTCCGTCGTACACTAATGCAGCGTGATGTTTGCGGCCCACGGGACGCACGCCCCGCACTTGGGGGCGCACCCACACTGAGGTGGTCGTTTCCAGATAGTACAAACGATTGTCGTAGCAGTCGTTGTCCTCTGCGCCGTTTACCTGGCCACCCCAGACGTACATGCGGGTTCCGATAGCGGTCGCCGTATGAAAGCAGCGTTGAGCAGGGGCCTCTCCGCTGGTCGCGACGCGATGCCACTTCATGGTTTGTAGGTCCAGAAAAAACACATGGTGCGGGGAATCCATGCTGAAGCCTGCAAACACGTACATCCGCTGACCCAGCACGCATGCCGAGTGGCCGGTGTGCGGTCTCGGCATTTGGCCGCACTCTTCGGGACGGCTCCACGTCAGGGTGCGGGTGTCGAAGCGGTATACGCCGTTAACCCATGGCCTGATGTTCGATTTGCCCCACACGTAGGCGCAGTGGCCGTAGGCAACAACGCTGTGGCCTAAAAAGTAGACCGGCCCGCTGTCAGGTGCCGACTCGGTCTGCAGCACGTCCCACCGGTGCGATGCGGGGTCAAATACGTACACGTCGAAGAGGTATCGTTGGACTGCATGCCTGACCGCCTGGTAGTTGTCGATTGAGTAGATCTTCCCGTTGATGGTGACAGACTTGCCGTTGATGCGCTTCGGAATGGAGCTCTTCCGAAGCGTCCACATCGTGCAGTATGTCCGCCTTCTTACCGCTTTTACCTATAGCCCATGCATGCGCTGGGTTCGGGCACGTCGGGTAGGCATTGTCTTGCGGTCCTCAAGCCTTTCTCGGTTTCAGTGCGGTAGCTGCTAATGCACCGCTTGCCGCTATCACGGCGTGGCATTTGTTCCTGGGCGCACGTGAAGAGAGAATGATAGCGCGTTAGAAGGCTGTCATTGGCAGAGGGACAAGGCGCGGAGATGAGCGCGCTGCGCACATGCTGGCGCGTGAGAGGGCGAGACTTCTTTTTCTTTAGCGCCGCTGAGCGCATCGTTTCATGTGAGCCCGTGACGTGCTAGCAATAATTAGCCGCTTGACTGGGTTTCGGAATGGGCTTTGGCAGGGCATGCAATGCGAAGTGAAGATAACCGCTGGTCCTTAAGGGTAACGGAGGGGATTCCAAGAGAAGGCAAGCGTGTAGCAGGGGACGGTAGAAAGTTAGGTGGGTGGATGAGATTAAGAAGCTTGCGGGGATACGGGGGCCGCAGCTGGCAAAGGACCGGGTTAATTGGAGAGGCATGAGAGAAGCCTTTGCCCTGCAGTGGGTGTAGTAAGGCTGATGATGATGATGATGACTGATAAACGTTTTTGTGATTACTTCAGAAGAGAGAGACATTGCGGGCGCTGTGTACGAATAAATCTGAGGCGGCCACAATTTTGCGAACGCAAGAACAGAGTTCGCGAGACCGCAAGAAAATGCAAACACATGCGCTAGGCTGCCACCGATGCCGCCGAGAGGTAGTGTCGTGCTCGGGATGCTGAACGTCAGCGCGAGTCCACAGTACGCAAACGAGCAGTCGTTTGAATACATGACCAACACGCTCGGAATGCCGGCCACAAATGTGCTGCGCAACAAGCTCTTTGACATTCCGAGGTCAAAGTGCACGTGCCACTGATATCGAGTAAAAAGGCGTAATCGCGAGTCTTCATATCCGCATACCGCCAAATTTGTCGCTGCATTTCCCGTTTCAGGTGGTTATGCTGCCAGGCTATGAGAGGCGCCGTAGTGAAGGGCTCCGGAAATTTGGTTTGGTTTGGTTTTGGTTTGGTTTTTTGGGGGAAAGGAAATGGCTATGAGAGGCGCCGTAGTGAAGGGCTCCGGAAATTTGGTTTGGTTTGGTTTTGGTTTGGTTTTTTGGGGGAAAGGAAATGGCGCAGTATCTGTCTCATATATCGTTGGACACCTGAACCGCGCCGTAAGGGAAGGGATAAGGGAGGGAGTGAAAGAAGAAACGAAGAAGGAGGTGCCGTAGTGGAGGGCTCCGGAATAATTTCGACCACCTGGGGATCTTTAACGTGCACTGACATCGCACAGCACACGGGCGCCTTAGCGTTTTTCCTCCATAAAAACGCAGCCGCCGCGGTCGGGTTCGAACCCGGGAACTCCGGATCAGTAGCCGAGCGCCCTAACCACTGAGCCACCGCGGCGGGTTCGGGAAATTTCGACCACCTGGGGTTCCTTAACGTGCGCTGACATCGCACAGTACACGGGCCTCTAGAATTTCTCCTGCATCGAAATTCGACCGCCGCGGTCGGGATCGATTCTGCGTATTTCGGGTCAGCAGCCGAGTGCCAAACCACCGAGCAAACGCGGCAGACTTAATAGAGAATGGCTACAAGTTGAGAGTCTTGGTTGCTGCAAAATGCTGAAGGTTCCTGCGAAATCCTCTGCGACGTCAAAAGCATTCAAACCAGTACTAAGGTTTCTCTTATATTGCAAGGTATACATATATTAGTGTGGGCAGAAAAAAAGAAATAAAAATAATGTTGCCCAGCCCGCACCGCCTAAGGCACAACGGGCTTACATGTGGAATCAGGAGCATGCCTGCCCGTTCTCTGGACCCCTATCAGACTTGCTGTGTCACAACAAGGACGAGTGTCTCTTCCACGCCGTCGAATGTCCACGGCGTGGAGACAGTGTCCATCACGCTGACCTGGCAGCTCATTACAGTCGCGGATGCAGCGTGAACGAGAGGAGCTTCTGAGAACAACCACGAGCCACCACCAGATGGCAGCACCTCCTGTCTTCGTGAAGTCGACACCACTCTGGAAGAGAATAAGGCACTCCCGAGGTAACCTTACCGGGACCAACTCCTGGCTTTGCAGACAGATGAACCAACTCTCGGAGCACGTGACGAACCACGGTGGCCTCCTTCGGGAAGTAGACAGAAAGTTGAGGGAAATGCTTGCGGAAGAGGAGAATGGATACTGTGGAACCGCCCGCATTCCCTGGTATCAGGAGCAGGGCACATCCATCGGAGGTTGGACGTCTTGGCTACTGAATTGCCAGCGTACGCGAAGTATGCGCGCCAAGCGACCGCTCCTTACGAGGAAGGTCTCGTCGTCTGGTGTCACTATACGAACGGAAAACAGTGGAAGTGCATACCCGATGGCTCCACTCTCGGTGGCCTTGCGACCAGGCAGGAAAAAAAACTGTGCATTATAGCTTTGCTGTCAAAAATGCGCAAAAAAATTTGTACCCTATTTTTGGCAGTCGCATTGTGGTTGCCCAGGTGACTGAGTGGCACTCCAGGGATATGTGTTTCACCATGACGTTGATCACATACAAAGACGAGGACAGGTAGGGAGTCTATTTCAGGTTTTGAAAAGCGCTTGTTGGAAGCCGCCTGCCTTGAGTGTAGCTATACAAAACGAAAAGGAGCAGCAGTACAAAATGCTAAAGGCAGTTAAGGCTGACCCAGGACGGGATAATATAGCTTGGTAACACAATTTCTGGAATAGACTATCTGAAATATGAGAAAGCAGCCTCTATCAGGATGGGACTGTTTTCCTCGTAGTCACCATTCGCGGCTAGCCTGAATTATGTGTAAGTGCTGAAAAAGACTTCTTGCATTCTCAAGTGCGCCCCCTTAAACGCCTCCTTTCTTCCTTTTCGTGTTTTTGATAAAAGTTATACGCGCAACATGTATTTTGTGCTGTACTGAGACTTCAGTCTCAAAGCACTCTTCCTCGAGTTGTGGCTTCAGTGACGAACACGGCTGTTGCGAAAAATAATATGATGTTAGCGAATGAAGAATCAAAAGCTATGGGTATCAGACTCCTTTACAGCTGTCGCCTAATATAGTGTGCCACAAACAATTAGCGAGAACATTATTCGCATGCTCTGGTTAGGCTGCATGCGACGGCGCGACGTTGCCACCCGAGCACGTTTATCACAGCACGCATATGCACTGCTCTCTAACGCTGGAGACATTGGAAAACCAGATTAGTTTTATTTCTCGTCACGCCAACGGAGCTTCATCAGTTATAATTCAAGTTAATGATAGGTTAACTATACCTATCGAGTTCTTAGTCAGGCTTGTCGTAGCATTCCTCATTAGAGCTATTTGGAGCAGTGCATTTTGGAGGAAAAAAGCTTTTCAAAATCTTTGCTACGTAGACGTCTAATTCACGTGTAAGATATTAAGCGTGTTATTCGGGTCATTCGCGTAATATGTATTCTATTTTCTCTCGTGTTTGTTTTTCTGGAGGAGGTATTCTTCGTTTTCGCAAAACGTTCTCGCAAGATATTGCTCTCTCGTTTTTGATCGGTTTATTCTCGGTGTTTGCATTTCCGATGTCTAAACGCTGCTTTTCCCGTGGGTCTGCGGACTAGCTGTTTTCCTCGTTTTGTTCAATCCGTTTTGAACCTTACGGAAGAGAAGATTTGAAATGGTTTCATTTGGTTGACTTACTGGTCATTTTGTCTGATTGGAGAATAAAAGTCATTTCGTGCTTGGATTGGTTTAAAACATAATATTCCCATAGCCAGAACAGCGCTTTGTGCAGTGGTGAGGGTAAATGATTCTGGCGGAATTGATTATCTCATTGCTCAGATAGTACAGAAAAGCCTCGCAAAACAACTCCCGCAACTGCAGCTTGTAAAATGTGAAGATAACATATGTGCTCCTATAGGAGGGAGTTAGGCCAAGGAAATAAACTAGAAAAAGATGAAGCCGATAACAGAGGACAATGACTGAAAAGCTCCCTCTGTGGGCATGTGCCATTGTGTGAGGATAACAACAACAACAACAACCACTGAAACGTGCTATTGTTTGGCAATGCATAGTGAGAATTAAACGAACATATTCCGGAAGTCCCCACTCAAGTGCGAGCCACAAAAAGCGGAATACGGCGCACGCGAGCTCAGTCCCTGAATGGAGCCAAATGCGGAGGCGGACGTCATGCTGACAGGGAGATGCGCTGTCAGCGATCAACACGTCAGGTGCAGAAAATGCAAAGGGGCCACCGCAGTGTTGTTCCCACCCTTCACAAGTTTGTTCGAGGCCAAGCCGTTCCTCAGAAAACATGCGGGCGGAGAACGTGGTATATATAACCCCCTGCCCCCTTCTTACCGGAATAATATGCCGAATTTTCTCTCCAGGCATGCCCGAAAAACGGAACCATGATTGCGTGTGCATGCATACTGCTTATCATCATGGTCTTTACTGCACACGCGACCCTTCATCATTAGAATGTGGAAATCCTACCATAACCGACAGCAGCCGCAGCAGTCACAAACACGCACCGTTGACGAAGCAAGACCATCTTAGAGGCATTTCTTAGGGGAAGTGCAGAGGGAGAAATGCTTCATGGCGTTAGCTATAAACCCTTACTGAACCACTTCCATCAAATGTCCATCGTCTACAGGCCATCGTGGTTAAGTTTCAGAGCAGAACGTTTAAGCTACACACTGTCTGACAAAAATAGTCGCCAAGTTCTGCCCCCAGTGCGCGAAAACGTTGCGCCTAGCTGGCCTAAACAGGCTATTGTTTAATGTGTCAACTTTTCTGTTGGCATAGAGAACCGGCCTTAGAGGAGCCGCGTTGATCACAGAAATCTCATACTCCGCAGTTGTATAGGCTGTCCACAATCTTTTAAAACTTTTAAGATTATTATTTATAGACCACGCCAGTGGGTCTTGGGCATGTTTTGACGCACTTCACAACGAGAAAAACGCTCTCAATATAGCCATATACAGTGCACACACTTTAACTGCAAACGTTACAATCGATCAGTTCATTGTTTGCTCTCTGTTAGATAAGGTTTGGGCTTAATCTGCTAAAAGCTGTATTTTCCCGTCATGTTTGTCGCTATGGTTTCGCTAGCCGGACGAGCGATCGAATGGACCAAGATGATAAAATTGCACACGATCTATTACAAAATCTCCAAAGAACCGGCCTCTAAATTCTTTATTTATTACCCGTACCGTACCAGCCGAGAATAATGTAGTAATACCGTGGGACAATGATTTAGCAGTGTTTTTAAGAGCGTTAGCTCTTACTCATCACGTTTCGAAATTTCGTGGGGAGATCATATTCAACTCAGCGTCGTCTGGAATACAAGCGGAGGCTGGCACTGATGTCAGTAATACTACTCCCAAGTTTTGATTAACAGCATCTTAGCAAGGCCTAACCAGCAGAAGAAAGTGAATTTTTTTTATAACCATCTGTTTGTGTGGCGTTGTGTTGTGTTTTATAGCACATAGGCAACTAAGGCCATCAAGTGCCAAACACAATATAATAATCTCTGTGTGCTACAACTTTCTTTCAATGCTGTTCTGCACGGTGTTTTCTGCTTAAACCTTCTGGTATTTTCAAATCCTGCCGAAGGACTTCAATCAATCCTGGCACTATTTTGCAAGAAAATAAGCAAATGAACTCTCTAAAACTATGCACGAAGAATAACGGTTTCTTCTTCGCGTCTTTGTAGTACCAATTGTCGTCGTCTTAGTGCTGTTAACTAGGCCTTAAAACCCCTGAAATTTTAACTACAATCCACAAAGCAGAAAAACCAAGGCGCTTAAATTGAATGCGTGGAAGAACATAATCTGCAAATTACTACAACTTTTCCACACATCTTTGAAGATAACAAAACATTACAACTTCACGCAAAAGAGAAAAAAATGCGGTTACCTTAAACTTTCCAAATCTTAACTGCAGTTGCCTTCTGGTTTTGGTAATCATAACTAAGTTCCGCGGCAGGTCATCACGCCTTATAGGAAATGCTTTCCCACCAGCGCAT
>NC_135506.1:13772323-13791552 GCF_052857255.1 Amblyomma americanum
TGGGAATACGAGATGGCCCCCAGAAGCCGAGTTTACAGCTCAGCGGATCCTGTGCTTCGACAGCCGTGTCGTGCTATCGGACACAACTGAACCCGAGGGGAGCTGCGGAAGATGAGTGAACCCGGAAATACTTGGGGGTCTTCGGAAACGAGTGAGTTGCAGGAAGAGGAAGTAAATATGCGATCTTTGTCGGGCTCACTCACATAGAAGACGTCGCAGAGGAAATGAGAGTAGCTCAAGGCACGGCATGGCACTATGTTAAAAAAAAGCTATGCAAAAGGAAACGCTGTGCTAGAGGGGGGCCGAGTTCCCGTCACAAGAGACGCGATTTTGGTGCACGACACGCCGCACGCACTGGCATTTCCGAAACCTGTTCGAAGTATGAAATCCTTGAAATATCCTACGCTATGTTGGCTTTGCAGCTTGTCGCTGAAAGTGCTCGACATCCTGCCCTCTTTGCTTTCCGAAAACGTATTATTATTGCATTTTATGCTTGCATGAGTTAAGGAAAGTTCAATACTAAAATGCGAAACCGTTATTTTTGTTTATACATTTCTCGGATTTTGGTTTGAATAACGCGCTACACACTAACAAAACGACACCGGAACGAAGGACACAAGACAAGTCTTTCGTTCCGGTGTCGTTTTGTTAGTGTGTAGCGCGTTATTCAAACCAAATGTACAACCAACTAGCCCACATTGCTGCCTTGCATTTCTCGTATAGTGATGGCCAGATTAAATTTTCAGAGTACAATATGTACGGCGACAAGGCGCATGACAACAATCCGCCACACACTACATACTTTTTCTTGCGTGTTTTTCACCTCATAGCCTTCTTTTGCGCGGTGGCTACAATCGCACGTTCCTTATAAATAAAGGACAAGGGCAATGTTAATTTTGTTTGTTAATCTTACTTAAACGGGTTGTGAAAGGGGCTCCAATAAAGTTGCGGCATGCCTGGGATATTAAAACACGCTACTTCACGAAGTGTCCACGAAGAATTTTTAAAATGCGCTTTACAGAAGCTGAGTTATCTGTAGTCAAAATTTGAATTTCAGTGTCTTCGCGCCTTTCTCTTTTCTCTCGTCACTTTTTGCACGCTGGAGGGTAGGCGCTCCTCCGCCAACCCCCGCTCTGAGAGCGGAGCTTTCCACCCGCCGGAGCTAAGCGGCTTATTGGCCGCGGCCACGGTAGCTGCCTGACGTCTGAAAGAATCTAACCAATGGACACCTCTCACCTTGTATACGCAGATGCGGGGGACGGAGGAGGGTGCGATCATGAAAAAGTCGCCGGGAAGGGCTTGCCAACTTTCTCGCGTGATTGCGGGTCGTCTGCGGCGTGTAGAAGAGTATTATTTGGCTCTGGTTTTCATGGCAACACAGTGCAGTGATTGAGTTAATGCGCTCTCCTCGGAAGGCGTTTCAGAGCCCATTTAATACAATCATAAGTCCTTTCCGGGATTCCTGGATAAAAGGCCTCAAAAAAGAGAAATTATTAAGTGAAAGTGACAGCATCTCTCAGTTCAAGGCCAAGCTACTACAAGCAGAAGAAATGCCTGAACGACCGCCAAACTTAACGCCTCTCTCGAGCGCGCATTACATCTCATTGTTTCCCCATCTATCTACCATCTCGATCTCGAAACCGCCCTAAGGATTATGTGCTGCAGGAGCACTGATGTAAGGCTCGACTAAGTACTAAATCAGCCAACATCCCCAGGTACTGGTATAAAAAGCGTGCGGTGAATATAGACGGCGCCTTCGTACGCGCATAAAGCAAAACAATCGGCCACTGTATTTGAGTAAAGAGAGAGAAATATTGCACTTAAGTATACATCAATGTCACAGCCGAAGATACTGAAGTCGTCACGTCTTACGACAGAAGTGGTGGCGCAGGGCAGGGATGTAGTGTGTAAGGAAACACTGCCAAACAAATTCGGTCTTTCTTCGACCTCCCCCCCCCCCCCCCCCCCCCCCCCCCCCCCCCCACCAGCAGTGGTGAAAGCGGGGTTTACGGTTTGGAGGAGGTTCTTAAAATGTGGAAAGGTCACAGAGAAGCGAATAAGGAAACAAATCTTGTAAGAGGAAACAAATAATTTAGTGGGATCATTGAAACGATTAGAACCTGCGTATGGGTGCTGTCTGCACTACTTTTGAAGCGCCATGCATATCAACGCAGAGCAGATATACAGACCGGACGGAACAACGAGTGCCTCGCCGGAATTCGCGAAGAAAGAATCTTGCGAATATGGAGTGAAAGACAGAAAAGATGGCAATGATGAAAGAAAGGAATGAACAGAGAGGGGATGAACGCAAACCCGTTTGACTATCGAAGATGTTTCATCCCGTGTTCCCAATGCAAACACGCAGGGCAAACAATTCCTGCAGCTTTCCGAACGCAAGACGGCAGCAGGCTGCTCTGCGAGCAAGCGCAACTCGCAGAATTTCTTCAATGCGCTGCATTGCACGCTGGTATTAGAGAGTGTGAGTAAGCAGCGCGAGATACACGGTTGCACATGGCTTTATAACATATGAATACGTATTTTTGCAAGTATTTCGCTGATGTTGCTTACTTTTTTTTCTTTTTGTGGACAATCATGCCCGTGTTTGCAGTACGCTAACACAACACGCTATCAGAGCAGAAGATTGCATAGGCTATGTGCAGTTAAAATCTATCAAAAGTGAAAAAAAAGTAGCCGTGTACACAGAATTTAGATTGAAAGCTTTACAAATCAACAACGTATTCAGCTAATAAAAAAAATGCGCGCAGGTGAACACTGCGCTCTGAAAAGTGATAGATGAAGACAGCAGGAGAAGTTTAATAATTAGTTTTTTTTTGGGGGGGGAGGGGGAAAGGAAATGGCACAGTATCTGTCTCATATATCGTTGGACACCTGAACCGCGCCGTAAGGGAAGGGGTAAAGGAGGGAGTGAAAGAGGAAAGGAAGAATAGGTGCCGTAGTGGAGGGCTCCGGAATAATTTGGACCACCTGGGGATCTTTAACGTGCACTGACATCGCACAGCACACGAGCGCCTTAGCGTTTTTCCTCCATAAAAACGCCGCCGCCGCGGTCGGGTTCGAACCCGGGAACTCCGGATCAGTAGTCGAGCGCCCTAACCACTGAGCCACCGCGGCGGGGCGCAGGAGAAGTTTATGTACCATTTTTTTTTTATTTCGCAATATAAGCCATTGCTGTAGTTCAGAGGGCGCGGTGAAATATGATCGTGATTTTAACATGACTGAAGCTGTCAGCGAAATCATCACAACCGGGAGTTACCTGGGTGCTGAATAACTAATGAACAGTCTTGACGAGGGCATGAGTAGCCTGAGCGCAGTAAAGGCTGTCGAGATTTGCTTTTTGTATTGTATTCTTTATGCCTTCGATTTTGATCTTTCATGTAAACGCTCCAAACGGGACGGTACAAAACTAAGTGCCCAGTGCGGCTTTGGTAGTGCGATCGTAAAGAAAGACTAAGAACAAATTGACCCTAGTCTATATGGACACAGCAGCGCTCCCTAGCGACAAAATGCTACTTTCACAGAAAAAGGAGCTTTTATGGGAGAGGAAAGACCGCAGAATTAAATACAGATGTCACCGCCACCAGCGAGCGTTTTCGCAAGGAAACTGCGGTGAAATGAAGAATTTTTTTGCGGATTGCTGAGGCTATGCTCTATCAGCATCCACTCTCAAACGGTGATCACAGAGTCCTTTATTGGCCTTGACGTCGCAAGTGTTATCGAGTGGTGGGAAAATTATTCTACCCAATATTCTCAGCAAGAAATGGCCTTTCGCGGCCATACGAATATCAAAATAGCCATAAATTGCAATAAGATTAATATTCACCATTCAAAAAAAGTGGAGCGAGGTGTCCGCAGATTTCCTGTAAAAAGTGAAAGCATTATCTCAATGGCACCGCTTTGCGGTGGGTGCCACGCCTTCTGGGGAGCCCGTACACCAGCCCAGCTATTCGCATCCAAACGAAAGCTCCGTCACACCTGCAAGTGTAAACCTAGACAAAAAATTGACATGTCTGCCCAACCGTCGCAGAGTAAGGGCTCCGTAACGAAGCAAACGCCTCCTTAATACTGCCTCGCCCTTACCAGGAACACAGCCTAGCTAACCGGACGCCACTTGCCGCAGCCATCGACTGCGGCATTGCTTAGAAACAAAGCCCACAGCGACAGTAAGCGGAGGACGGCGTCCGGTGCGTACACAAGCTCGCCCTGTGTTTGCGCACGAGATTCATTATGCGTGTAAGAACTCCTTCCGTAAGCGGCACCGTGAGCTGCGAGTGGGCTCGAGCACAGGAAGGCGATTAGTTTCGAGCCCTGCTGGGCCCTGGCTCAGCTAGTGTTACAGTGGGTGCAGGGTGTAAGACAAAAACACAACAAAAACAAACCAAAACTGTGAGGTGAGGAGCAGAGGCGAGAAATGTGGGATTACCGCAGACACTAAGCGGGCCGCGTAGGTGGCTCTCGTCGCTCGCTTTGTGCTGTAGTCACGCATGCGCAGTTCTTGTCTCTGAAGGGAATAACGGGGTGAGCGGTAGCTTGCTGCTATGACCTGGCAGCAAGCTTCTCTGTGCGGCATCTCGGCAGCATACGTGGCTGTGTGCGGTAAGAGGCGCGCAGTGAGAAATGTTAGCGAATCTACGGAATGCGACGTACTGCATGAGGGCCTTGCCTAGAAAGTCAAATTTATTTCGGCCAATTTCCTGAGAGCACGCGCGGCGTCCTTCAGGTGGTGGTGCTAGGTATTTTTAATATCTGGCAACCAGGAACTCTTCCGAAGACCACTTGGCTTGTTTTGACTAGTATAGGAAAACCACAATGTTCTCAAAGTAAGGCGGTAATTTACTAAGTGTCAGCGAGAACAATTGTGCGCGAGATAATTCGTGATTTTCATCTCTTGCGACCTGTAACTGTCTGTGCTTACTTCTGGGAATCTATTACCAAAGATAATCGAAAATACTATCAGCCACTTTTGGAGCGTGAAATTGTTTCTGTCGGTTTATGAACGAGATTATTTGCAGCTGAAAAAAATGCAGCCAAATTTGTATGTCTGTTAAAAGGTCCTTCGAACAAGCTCCGCTAGTGTGTAATAATATTCTTCGATATGTGCGGTAGGAGTGGAATCCTCCGCGAATCCAGACGCGCCGCCTTATTTCGCTCCGTCACTGAGGATTCAAATGTTAAGAGCTCTTTTAGTAGTAAAAAGGCGTATGCTAGCCAAATGGTTTTTGCGCATTTTGCAAATTGCCTATCGACAAACCCTCCACTCGCCTCTCTCTCTGCACTTAGGCACTAAAGTGCACTCAGGTGGCTCTATACTTTTTACTCTAGAATATCGTCATCATCAGCCTGACTAATACGCCCACTGCAGGTCAGAGGCCCCTTTCATGTCTCTCCAATTAATCTTGTCCCGTGCCAGCTACAGCCACCGTATTCCCGCAAATTGCTTAATCTCATCCGCCCACCTAACCTTCTGCCGCCCCCTGCTACGCTTGCCTTCTCTTGGAATGCACTACGTTACCCTTAATGACCAGCGGTTACTTCCTTTTGCATTACATGCCCGCCCCAAGCCAATTTCGTCTGCTGGATTTCGATTAGGATGTCATTAAGCCACCTTAATACAACAGCTGCACCTTACCGGTACTCACGTACGAGACAAAAACGTGGAGGCTAAAGAACAGGGCTCAGCTTAAGTTAAGGACAACGCAGCGAGCCATGGAAAGAAAAATGACAGCTGTAACATTAAGAGTCCGGAAGCGGGTAGGGTGGGTGAGGTAACAAAAGCGGGGGGTGATGACACCGTAGTCGAAATCAAGACGAATAAATGGGTTTGGGCAGGGCATGTGATGCGAAGGCAAGATAACCGCTGGTCCTCAAGGGTAACGGGGTGGATTCCAAGACAAGGCAAGCGTAGCAAGGGGGCGGCAGAAAATTAGGTGGACGGATGAGATTAAGAAGTTTGCGGCGATGCAGTAGGCGCAGCTGGCAAAGGGCAGGGCTAATGGAGAGACAGGGGTGAAGCATTTGCCCTGCAGTGGGTGTAGTAAGGCTGATGATGATGATGAACCCACGTTTTGTTCTCTGACCCACTCTGCCTTCTGCCTGTCCCTTAACATCATTTTACTTTCCATAGCTCGCTGCGTTGTCCCGAATTTAGGCTGAACCCTCTGCGTTAGCCTCCCCGTTTCAGCTCCATAGGTTAGTACCGGTAAGATTCAGCTGTTATATACTTTACTTTTCTCTTGAAGTGTATAGAGAGAGTGGTTGCCGCTGGGCAGATTTTAAAAGGATCCAGAACTGAAGATTAAATTAGCCAAAAGTAGCCATGCCATTAAATATTAGCACCAAATTTGAACCCATATAGTAGAGAATTGTTATTATGAACGCAATTTTTGTTACTGAATAATAAATAATAGCTCTTTGAATAACACAAGAAACAGAATTAAGACCGCAACGTTTTGCCGTTATTCTTGGTATTCAATCCCCCCGTACCAATTTTACAAGCCGCCGCGGTGGCTCAGTGGTTATGGCACTCGGCTGCTGACCCGAAAGACGCGGGTTCGATCCCGGCCGCGGCGGTCGAATTTCGATGGAGGCGATATTCTAGAGGCCCGTGTACTGTGCGATGTCAGTGCACGTTAAAGAACCCCGGGTGGTTCAAATTTCCGGAGCCCTTCACTACGGCGTCCCTCATAGCCTGAGTTTCATTGGGCCGTTAAACCCGATAAACCAAACCAAACCATTCTTGCCGAAAGTAACCGATCAGGGGGGTTTGCTCCTTAGCCGTGTAATAGGACATTTATGGGAGATTTTAAGCTATAACTCTGTGTAAGATACGGAGAACCCGTGTCCTCATCTTTTGAGACCTTTTAGTTTCTAGGGGTGCCGCCAGGGCTGCACTATACGCCAGAGAAGCAAACCTTCTGACATAGTTACTTTGCCAAAGGGGACACGTTTGAAATTAACAAATTATTAAAAGTTCAGTAC
This sequence comes from Amblyomma americanum, assembly GCF_052857255.1. Lineage (NCBI taxonomy): Eukaryota > Metazoa > Arthropoda > Arachnida > Ixodida > Ixodidae > Amblyomma > Amblyomma americanum. The sequence goes on from NC_135506.1 coordinate 13,779,320, forward strand.
GCGTGCACATAGACTATATGTAATATATAATTCTCTTGGTCTAATATTGGTCCTGTGTTTAGGGGAATGCCTCAAAGGGGTGTAGATTCGTAAAAAGGTATAAATTACTCATTAGTAGGCACCCAAACGCTGTCATACGGATGCAAAGGAAATCTATATAGCTTTCACACAAACTTCGTAGTTGAAAAAGAGTTCTTTCCAGTGGAGGTTTTGGAGTGGAGGGGAAAACAATGAGGAGAAGCGAAATTAAGAGGCATCATTATTGAAGTTAGACTAAACTACTGCAAACTCTGCGAAGGTAAGGTGCTGTTTAATGCCTGATTTTAGAGCTAGCATTGTCGCCCTTCGATAAACAATTGTGGGCGGATAAAATTTTCCTTGGTTGCAGTTAAATACAATTCTTCCTGTAAATGCTCTATATATTGTATTAAAGCTGGAGAAGTAAGCCTTTTGCAAAAATGCTTTTTGACCTTGTTGTCAGGGTACAATGCCTGAATTGGTTTCAAAAGAATATTGAGTCTCCAAATGCGGATTCTTAGGATTCTGCATTTTTATTTCACATAGTGAGCCTTCTTAACATAGTAGTTATGTCTCCGAATAATTAGATTTTTTAATGTTATTAATCCGATAGTTTAGAGATCCTTTCTCGAGATAAGCCGGTGTCCGCCCGCGCATCCTTGTCACGGAAAAGCCCTATTGGCCAGCAGGGCCATGACGGACGTATGCTCTTTCGCTGGAAAGAAAAAAAAAAACAATAGCATCGACTGGGAATCGAACAGAACATATATCGTTTAGACGTCTGGGTAAGCGATATTACCTCGTTTTGTTTATTTAGATGTCTAGAAAATTGGCATAATCTTTTTTTTTAACTGAAGCCAACAGGGCTCGTTGTGCAAAGGTTATGACAATCACTATCTAAAACACAATTTTATTCAGCTAGCAGCAGCCACATGACTCTTGCTCACGCAGGAAAAGCTTAGAGAGATTGCGTTGCGCGGTAAGAAGTAATGTTGAGAAATGCATAACAAGCAAGAAGCCCACGCACGCTGCTCTCGTAAACTCTCGTGCGTGGACAGAGCAAGAGCTGTCTCGTACGGGCTCGCACACAAAAGGACTGCGCAATCATACACGTTTCCACCTACCCACGCAAGGCGTGTAAGCCTATCCTCACCCACCACGAAAGTATGTTTAAACGAATGAAGACAGGTGGGAATATGCTTTCCATGATGTCAGCCGCTCGGTTCGTGGTGTAATCCGCTCACGAGGGACGGGAAGATTAGGTTCTCGAGGTTTAAATTTGGCGCACGTGTTGGAAACGAAGCCAAAGCAATAAATGCCGAGATAAGTGGCCCTCAGTATCGTAGAGTATCTGTCACGCTTGGATGCCTATTGTGAGACCAGAGAAAAAAATGCTCATACTCGGAGCGAGCAAAGTGGACTGCTCTCATGCTACTTCATTAGAACAGCGGATTTCAAAGACAAAATATAATACATGGAATGCAGAACAGTGTGACACAGTGAGGGAAAGAATAATAAGGCCAATTTGCGTTACCAACTGATATGCAGTACCGAAACAATTCCCTAAATTATAGTGCCCTGCACTCTCTAGGAGCACATTTTGTTGACGCATGCTCTTTTTATTGTTCACAATAGGTGGAACAGTGAGCCGCAAGAAATGGGAATTTGGAATCGTATAGCCTGTGGGCGGCAATTTGAAATTCCTGTCGACCACGCAATCCACGGATTTGCTGCGACACCCCACTTGAAATTTCAGCAAGTCGAGACATCAGCGGCAATATTCGTAATCCGGCTGTCTATGAAATTTGAGTTCATTACGAACATCTGCTTATGGCTCGTACGTTGATAATCACTACTCTCGAAACGATTTTTATTTTTGTTCGGGCACGTTGCAGAGAGGGGACAAAACTTCGTCCGCGAAGCAATTCCAGTCATAGCACATATTATGGGGTAGACAGTTTCGTACTATGCAGTCTCGTTACACGTTTTGCTTGACTTTGCTTTATTTTTTACTTTTAGGATTTTCTTTAAACTGCTCTGTCGAAGGCCGCAAATTTGATTGTGTAACTTCATTTAGGCTTGTTCGGCTTACTCAATGGGAATAGAAAAAAGAAAAAAAAATTACTTCAGGGAGTGTCAGTCGTCATTCGGCAGTTTTTCTTTTTTTTTTTCGTCTGGATCAATCGGCATGAGCTCTATTGCCTGCGGCTGACACATTTCGTCACATAGTTGCCTTGCCATTATTCATTTCGTTTTGCTTGGCACTCAGCCTCGTTTATTAGAAAAATTTTCGTAGGGGTGTTTTTACTTTCCTTTGATTTAGATCCTATAATAAGGCGTAAGAAATTCACGGCAGATGAAAGCCATATTCGCTCCGCCAACCTCCCAATGAATTAATTAGAACGGCTGCGGCCGCCCAGTCCTCTCAAAGGGTCACGCAGATTACCTTCATACGTAATTTAAGGACGATTAAAAGAAATAAGACTTCACAGAACCTCCATATTCGCGACATCGAATTAGAAGTGTTGCACTTGTGAACACGAGCAGAAAGCTTCGTGAAAAGCATACAACATTATAAACCCAAAAGCGCATCTCGCGAACTACGAGAGCAACACAAAACGAGTAGCAAAAACTCGTTCCTAACGTATGGCCTACGTGACTAGGCGATGAAAGCTCTTGCCTTGGAAAAAAAAAACGCAGTAGCTGGGGCCTCTTTAGAGAGACTGCGTTAATACCAGAAAACCTGAACTACATGTGATGCTTTTGATCCTCTGGGAGACAGCATGCGTAAATAGTGACGCCATTCAGGACCCGCAGAAAACGGGAGAGAAAAATGGTGCGAAAACACCATAGGTCTGCGCACTTCATCCAAAAAGTTGTGCGTCCGCATCCATACGCATCTCGTGTGAATCAGTGGACGGTCAGGCGTAGAAGTAAATAGAGAAACCCATGGATGACGAAGAGGTGAAAGGCTGGAGCTTCATACCCCTGATGCCACCTTTACGGCTGAGCGGCCCCGCATTGATTTAAATGGCGACTTTTCTCACCACGAAGCTGGCTGTATAGAACAAACCCGACCGTACAATATGGACTAACTTCCCATTGCCTCCATGTCCCTCAGCGAGCGGAAGAGGCTTGAATAAATCCCCGGCAGGTCGGCTTTTGCTTCCATCATAGGCCTCTGAAAAGAGACTATCGTATGCGTACCGCTTTTGGGTTCCCCTTTTAGGTGCAGCCATATTTCTACGGGGGCTGTGGCAGCGGCATTTCTATTGGCGGATTTCTCGAAGGCTACCTGCAGCGCATGCGTGACACAGTCCGAAATGCAACTGTGAAGGAGTAAATGGCGAATCAATTTACAAGCAGGCAGGCAGAAGAAAGCCATGGACGAGCAGACAGAAGATGAAAGTGATGCGCAAAGCACTAAATGACACGGAACACTGGGCCGCAGCAGAGGAACAAGAAAAAAAAGCAACGTAAAAACAAAACAGCCCATACAAAAAATTGGCGGTGGTTTAGCTCTGGTTAAACCTGGAGTGACGCGATAGCTACAGCTGTCTGAGTGGAACTTGGTCTCGTGGCCACCCACGTGACGAACCACGTGATCAGCCACGGCGCCGCGCCGCCGGCAGCTACTCCGCACCACGTGACCAACCACGTGACAGCGTGGCGGCGCGGCCACAGGGTGGCGCGCCGCCACGCTGGAGGCTCGAAATGCTACCGTAATGTAGCTATGGCTACAAAACAGCAGGACTGGATGGAACAAATACTGCACCGAGCTCAATGTCCCTGTATACGGTGGAACACACAAAGCCCAAAGAAAAGGAATATTTTTCACGCCTACTAGCGCCGTAATCGTTGGTACTAAATAGCAGTTAGCTCCAACCATGTGCAAGTGCCCGGGGCCCTGGAAGACAAAACCGAAAACCAACAACTTCATTCCTTTAGAAGGCAGCCGTAAGGGGCAGAAATAGATCCTGAATTCGCACTGAGCGTTTATTGTACTGTAGCAAACAACATTCCTTGCGAATAACGCACCCTGTCGGAAAGGCTTTGCAGCCCATGGGCGAGAGCATATAATAGTGTAACTGTACATACACCTAGCTGCATAAAAAAAAGGCTGTTAAATCTAGCACGACACAGTTCAGTACTCTGCCTCTTCATTTACGTTTCTTCATATTTAAAGAACACAGACTGGAGTCGGTTTGAAGCAGGTTCAAGCTGTAGTGCACTGGGGGTTCACGGCTGATTGGCACTCTTGTCTAGGAGAATACTAGGTGTAACTTAAAACACGTGAAATGAATATGCCGTACAACGCATATAGAAAAACAGAAAAGCCTCAGGTGTCGATCGAATTGAAGGGATTCGGTCGGCGCGAATTAAGTTTCGCCGGCGGGCATTTAATTATGCCTGACATGCGCGATTTAACCTTCTATGATCAAACCAATTAACCCTCGGCCCTCAGTCCCCAGCGGCTGCAGAGCAACTGACCACGGCGGCGGTCAGACCTGTGACGCAGCGGAGGGTGCTAAGAATCTCTGGCTCCGGACAGGCCGCTATTGGAATCTGAACCTGGCAACGTTTAACGCTAGAACTTTAGCTAGTGAGGCTAGCCTAGCAGTGCTGTTCGAGGAACTAGCGGGAATTAAATGGGATGTGATAGGGCTTAGCGAAGTTAGGAGGACAGGAGAGGCGTATACAGTACTAAAGGACGGACACATACTGTGCTATCGCGGGTTAGAGGATAGACGAGAACTAGGTGTGGGTTTCCTCATTAATAAGGATATAGCCGGCAACGTAGAGGAGTTCTTCAGTATTAACGAGAGGGTAGCAGCTATAGTAATTAGGCTGAATAGGAGGTACAAGCTGAAAGTGGTGCAGGCCTACGCACCCACATCCAGCCATGATGACCAGAGCGTTGAAAGCTTCTATGAGGACGTAGAATCAGCAATGAATAGAGTAAAATCGCAGTACACTGTACTGATGGGCGACTTCAATGCGAAGGTGGGCAAGAAGCAGGCTGACGACCACGCGGTAGGTGACTATGGGATAGGCTCTAGAAATAGCAGGGGAGAGTTGTTAGTCGAATTCGCGGATAGAAATAATTTACGGATCATGAATACCTTCTTCCGCAAACGAGAAAACAGGAAGTGGACGTGGAAGAGCCCCAATGGTGAGATTAAAAATGAAATCGACTTCATACTATGCGGTAAACCTGGCATCATTCAGGATGTGGCCGTCCTCGGAAGGGTGCGTTGCAGCGACCATAGAATGGTAAGGTCTAGAATTAGCTTAGACTTGAAGAGGGAACGGAAGAAGCTAGCGAAGAAGAAGACCATTAACGAGTTAGCCATAAGAGGGAAAGCACAGGAGTTTAGGATAGCGCTGCAAAACAGATACTCGGCTTTAACTGAGGAAGATGATCTTGATGTTCATTCAATGCACGATAACCTGACATCAATAATTACGGAGTGCGCAGTAGAAATAGGCGGTAGGACAGTTCGAAAAGATACCGGGAAGCTATCTCAGGTGACGAAAGATCTGATTAAGAAGCGCCAAAACATGAAGGCATCTAACACTACGGATAGAATAGAACTAACGGAGCTATCAAAGTTAATAAATAAGCGCAAGGTAGCCGACATAAGGAAGTTTAATATGGAGAGAATCGAGCATGCTATAAAGAACGGAGGTAGCCTAAAAACAGTGAAGAGGAAACTAGGCATAGGTAAAAACCAGATGTATGCATTAAGAGACAAGCAGGGCAATGTCATTAGCAATATGGATAAGATAGTTAATGTAGCCGAAGAGTTCTACACAGACCTGTACAGTAGCCAATGTAATCAGAGCGCTAATGAGAAAGACAGCAGTGCACAGCAATGCGTCATCCCGCCAGTAACGAAAGATGAAGTAAAGAAAGCCTTAGAAGCAATGAAAAGGGGAAAAGCAGCTGGGGAGGATCAGGTAACAGCAGATCTGTTGAAGGATGGAGGGGACATCGTGCTAGAAAAACTAGCCACCCTGTATACGCAATGCGTTATGACCTCGACTGTACCAGAAGCTTGGAAGAATGCAAACATTATCTTAATTCATAAGAAGGGAGACGCCAAGGACTTGAAAAATTACAGGCCGATCAGCTTACTATCCGTTGCCTACAAAGTGTTTACTAAGGTAATCGCTAATAGAGTCAGGGCAACGTTAGACTTTAATCAACCAAATGATCAGGCAGGCTTTCGTAAAGGATATTCCACAATAGATCATATTCACACTATCAATCAGGTGATAGAGAAATGCGCAGAATATAACCAACCTCTATATATAGCTTTCATTGATTACGAGAAAGCATTCGACTCAGTGGAAACCTCAGCAGTCATACAGGCATTGCGTAATCAGGGGGTAGAAGAGCCTTATGTCAAAATACTGGAAGATATATATAGCAACTGCACAGCTACTATAGTCCTCCATAAAGTCAGCAATAAAATTCCAATAAGGAAGGGCGTCAGGCAAGGAGACACGATCTCGCCAATGCTGTTCACCGCATGTTTGCAGGAGGTATTTCGAAGCCTGAATTGGGAACAGTTGGGAATAAGAATAAATGGAGAATACCTAAATAATCTGAGATTTGCTGATGACATTGCCTTGCTGAGTCACTCAGGAGGTGAACTGCAAATCATGATCAACGAGTTAGACAGGCAGAGCCGAACGATGGGTCTAAAAATTAACATGCAGAAAACCAAGGTAATGTTCAACAGCCTAGCAAGGGAACAACAGTTCACAATTGGCAGCGAGAGCCTGGAAATTGTGCCGGAATACGTCTACTTAGGGCAGGTAGTGACAGCTGATCCGGATCATGAGAGGGAGATAACTAGAAGGATAAGAATGGGGTGGAGCGCATATGGCAAATTCTCGCAGATCATGAGTGGCAGTTTACCAATTTCCCTCAAGAGGAAAGTGTACAACAGCATAATCTTACCGGTACTCGCCTACAGGGCAGAAACGTGGAGGCTAACGAAAAGAGTTCAGCTTAAGTTAAGGACAACGCAGCGAGCCATGGAAAGAAAAATGATAGGTGTAACGTTAAGAGATCGGAAGCGGGCAGAGTGGGTGAGGGAACAAACACGGGTTAATGACATCCTAGTCGAAATCAAGAGAAAGAAATGGGCTTGGGCAGGGCATGTAATGCGAAGGCAAGATAACCGCTGGTCTTTAAGGGTAACGGAGTGGGTTCCAAGAGAAAGTAAGCGTAGCAGGGGGCGGCAGAAGGTTAGATGGGCGGAGGAGATTAAGAAGTTTGCAGGCAAAGGGTGGATGCAGCTGGCAAAGGATAGGGTTAATTGGAGAGACATGGGAGAGGCCTTTGCCCTGCAGTGGGTGCAGTAAGGCTGATGATGATGATGATGATGATGATGACATGCGCGTACCGCCAGAATATGGATTAGAGCCATTCACGCTTAGTTTCCCCTTCATTGCATGCGCCTTTCCGAAGAGACCGGCGTAATACAGCGCTGTTGATCTCCTGTAGCGAATAATTAACCAGACTCATGCTGTCATTGGTAATGGGAAGAAGCATATAGGATTTCATTGGATAGTTGCATGGGGCGCCAATCACGCAAGCATTTCTAATTATTTTCTCGTATATTACTTCTACAGCATCCACATGCCCGAACAAAGAAGGCGGGACATAGAGGCCTTCATCGTGAAAGTAGCACGGTGCGGCGTGCCTAATAATAATAATAATAATAATAATAATAATAATAATAATAATAATAATAATAATAATAATAATAATAATAATAATAATAATAATAATAATAATAATAATAATAATAATAATAATAATAATAATAATAATAATAATCAATCAATCAATCAATCAATCATTATTTTTTGGTGCCCAGGAACAACCCAAAGGTCTTGGTGCTGGTACACCATTCACACGCACAAAACGTAAATTTGTCTTCCACAAAGGAAGAGACTCACGGGAGGTAATGCAGCAGTCAAGGCGATAGAAAAAAAGACATAAACTAGGCGTGACAGCAAGCATGAAGCAAAAAAGTGAAAACAAGAAAACAGCGAGAACAGCGGTAAATGAAAACAGCTAGAACAGGCAACAGACATATAAACAACTAATGAAACAATAAACAAAGAGAATGAACACAAGAACGACCGATAACAGCCAAGTACAGCATATAGCAAAATACAAACAAGAATAAAGCCAATACTAATATGAACGAATAAGAAACCTCTGAAATACAAGCTAGAAATACAATCATACACAATACGAAACGTAATTAGTGAACGCGTTACAGACAATCAGGCGTGAGTACACAGTATTAAAGAAATAACATTAATGAAAACGAGTAGACGTGATGAACAATTAAGAAGAAAAAAAAACAATATAATACCAGTGCAAATGCACAAGTGTAGTAAAGTCAAAATGCATGAAAGGGGAAGTTATGTATGAGAAAAAGAGTGCTCAAAGTGGAACGTCACGGACATCCAATATAAAAGAAGGGAGAGAATTTTCGAATATATCAAGGTGAGGACAAAGAGAATTGAACAACTTTTGCATTCTGTCCAGAGGGGAGAGGTAGTGCAGGAGCGCAGAAACATGGAATGGTCTGAATTCCCTTATGCTCTTTCGCGGTACACGCAAAAGGATACGCGCTAGGAGCTGAGGGCATAGATTGTGACCATGAAGAAGTTTATACAAGAAAATTATATCTGCCCTCACGCGACGGCAGCTAAGAGAAGGAAGCTGCAATGAGTTACTCCTTCTGGAACGAGAGCTGGAAGTTTTGCAAGAAAACCGATGTTGAAATATGCGTAAAAACTTTTGCTGAACTCTGTCGATTTTTTCACAGTTCGATTGGCAAGTGCCGTTCCAAACAACAGACGCATATTCCAAAAGCGGCAAGCATATGGAGAGGTAGAGCTTTAAGAAAGGAAGTGGGGCTCGAAACTCTCTCGAAAGCCTGCAGATGAAGCCGAGTGTACGCATAGCCCGTAGAGCAATGCGTTTTGTATGAGAGGAGAAGCTGAGTCTACGGTCGAAAAGTACGCCGAGGTCATTATTTCATCAACCCTGGGCAGCAGCCTACCATTCACAGAATAAGAGTAGAGAAGACTGTGCGTTTTACGCGTAAATGAGACAACCTAGGTTTTAGATGAATTGAGAGTGAGCCCATTCTTCAAGCACCAATCAGAGAAGGCGGATATGTCCGATTGCAATGACAAGCAATCGTGAAGAGTATGTATTGCCTTGAACATTTTTATATCGTCCGCATAAAGGAGAAACGAGGAGTTTTTGACAACGGAGGAAACGTCATTGATAAAAACAGAGAACAGAAGCGGGCCTAATACCGAGCCCTGAGGAACTCCGCTGGTTGGAGTGTAAACAAATGAGGTCTGTCCATTTACACTGACAAAGCAGGACCGATCAAGAAGATAGTTGCGTAGGAGGGCTACAATTGAAACGTCGATCTCAAACAGCAGAAGCTTTTGAAGAAGTAATGAGTGAGTAACAACGTCGAAAGCTTTGCTCAAATCACAGTACACAGCGTCTACCTGACTCCTCTGAAGGACTTCAGCTGATGTATACGTCATAAAGGTCACAAGGTTAGTTGTAGTAGAACGACCTTTTATGAAACCATGCTGATTATGTATGATTAAATGTTTGAGGTGGAAGGAAAGTACTTTGTGCAAAGCTAGTTCAAAAAGCTTAGAGGTTGCACAAAGAAGAGAAATGGGGCGGTAGTTCGAAACATCAGATTTGTTTCCTGATTTGAAGACAGGGAAAACACGCGTTGTTTTCCACAAGCGGGGAAGGCAGAATTTTTCAAACAGTTATTAAATATCGTGGTTAAAACAGGGACGAGGGTACTACTGAAGGCTTTTATTATGGCGGCTGGAATGCCATCAGGTCCAGGGGACAAAGATGGTTTCAAACACTTAAGACTCTCACTCACTAACTTCTCGTCAAGAAGAACGGAATTCGGTGCGCCAGCTGGAAGGCATTCGGAATCGCAACGTGGAGATTTGTACACGGAGGAAAAGTGTTGAGCAAAGCCGTCAGCGACATTCCGAATTTCATTTCCATGAGGGTCAACTAAGTGAATATGACTATCAGATTTATTCGAACGCTTGCGAACGTATCGCCAGAATTCAGTAGGACGATTAGAGGCACTATTCTCTAAATAATCAAGATAGGACTCATGATCCCGCTTGTACAGGCGTTTGCAAAGGGAACGCAAGCGGCGAAATTCATCTGCCCATGTATCCAGCCCAGGGCGTTTCGCTTTATGGTGGGCCCGCTCCTTAAGTTTCAGCGCTGCTCTAAGTTCCTTGGAAAACCAGAACGGAAACTTGCTGCGAGCAGGAGTGTGCAGAGGTATGTACTGGCGCATACCATTGAGAACTATTTCAGTGAAGCGGCTGACTTGTTCGTCAACATCGCTGATTTCGCTTAAAACGGACCAGTCGACAGAAGAGAAAAAACCGAAGAGACCAACATAGTCGCCAAGTGCGTAAGCGAAACGGGGGGAATTCCCCGCACGATTTGAATTAGCAGAAGGTGGGACAGAAACCGAAGCCGTTATTAGAATTGGAGGATGAAATTTGTCACAGCGAGTAAGTGAGATGTCAGATGACGATACTCGAACATTTTCAAAATTAGATAAACAAATGTCAAGAACATTACCACAACAGTTTTCAATTAAATTGTGTTGCTGCAAGGTGTTAAAAGCTGTGAAATCTAGAAGCCGGTTGCACTTACTAACTACATAATGATTGTTGTGAGAATATGTAAAGGTATTCCAGTTAATACCTGGAGTAATAAAATCCCCTAAAATGAGTAGTTTGTGCTTGCTATCAGAAGTGATAACATATTCGATAGAATGTAGTACATCATCGTAGGCAGGAGGAGGCAGATAATAATAATAATAATAATAATAATAATAATAATAATAATAATAATAATAATAATAATAATAATAATAATAATAATAATAATAATAATAATAATAATAATAATAATAATAATAATAATAATAATAATAATAATAATAATAATAATAATCAATCAATCAATCAATCAATCAATCAATCAATCAATCTTTATTTTTCGGTGCCCAGGAACAACCCAGAGGTCTTGGTGCTGGTACACCATTCACACGCACAAAATGTAAATTTGTCTTCCACAAAGGAAGAGACTCACGGGAGTTAATGCAGCAGTCAAGGCGACAGAAAAAAAGACATAAACTAGGCGTGACAGCAAGCATGAAGCAAAAAAGTGAAAACAAGAAAACAGCGAGAACAGCGGTAAATGAAAACAGCTAGAACAGGCAACAGACATATAAACAACTAATGAAACAATAAACAAAGAGAATGAACACTAGAACGACCGATAACAGCCAAGTACAGCATATAGCAAAATACAAACAAGAATAAAGCCAATACTAATATGAACGAATAAGAAACCTCTGAAATACAAGCTAGAAATACAATCATACACAATAAGAAATGTAATTAATGAACGCGTTACAGACAATAATAATAATAATAATAATAATAATAATAATAATAATAATAATAATAATAATAATAATAATAATAATAATAATAATAATAATAATAATAATAATAATAATAATAATAATAATCAATCAATCAATCAATCAATCAATCAATCTTTATTTTCGGTGCCCAGGAACAACCCAAAGGTCTTGGTGCTGGTACACCATTCACACGCACAAAATGTAAATTTATTTAATAATAATAATAATAATAATAATAATAATAATAATAATAATAATAATAATAATAATAATAATAATAATAATAATAATAATAATAATAATAATAATAATAATAATAATAATAATAATAATAATAATAATATAATAATAATAATAACTTAATAATACCTTATTAATAACTTTCTTTCTTACGCAGCCGAACAAAAATTGGGCAATATTTGACCAGTTTTGACGTGATTGTATTAGAGGTGTCGCCAGACCAGAATACCGCCAGTATCCGAGACGAAATTCACTGATTGGTCGGTAGACGGCACGTGACTTCACAATTTCATTTAAACCTGGCCTGATGAGTCAACCTGACTGGTCGAAAGTGTTAAGTGACCTTGTGACGTCATCATAACCTGGCCCACTGATTGCGAGCAACCTACCCACCGTGGCAAGTGGCTATTAAACTATCGACTG